>NC_056618.1:17411742-17518451 GCF_018340385.1 Cyprinus carpio
GACGACGCAAGACGCAAGTCTGGCAATTCTGCAAACAGCAGCTTACTTGATAACATGAGTCAGCTCACCTTGGCTACTGCAATTTTCCTCACTTTATATAAGACAAAATAGGATATCAAATATCACTGCCTCCTTTCGTTTTTCATTTAAACATAATAATAGCCTCAGAAATGTACATAGTTCAGGGATATGTGTATATATAACAGCCTACATTACAATGAAACAAAATATTATATCATATTATATTGCCTCTTTTTATTTTCATTTTAACATATAAATAAATTAAATAAAGACCAAAGATTACCTGTAAGATTTACCCAAAACGAATTATATTCTATGTTTTAACCACTAAGAGACATCAGAGCCAGCGGCAAATGTCAGAAGGACTAGCCGAGTTGAGAGTGCTCTAGTCGGTAACATGAGCACTGAGCTCCCGCTGATCGCGTGGAGCTGATCATCTCCGAAATCGGAGATTAAATAGGCGCTGTCTTTATAAATAAACCACAGATTTGAAACACGTACATTCTCACTACACCTGAACTACTTTTAAAACTATATTTCATGACACAATAACAGTAATATTTTGAAAATTATCCGAATAAATGGTGGATGTTCATTTTTTCAAATCACAATGCTGCGTGAACTCAACCAATCAGCATGTTTAGAGCCCAAGTCCCGCTCCCGAAAGTTCCCTTTGAAAAAGTACTACCTCGCGGGGAATTTTTTTTTTACCCAGAACTTTATTTAGATCCTGGTTTCTGCTGTGGAAACACACCGAGTACCAGCCCAAAGTTCCTAGTTCCTGGGTAAAGTTCCAGCAGTGGAAACGCGGCTTATGTGCGTATGTGTTTTTGTGTTTTTGAAAAATAAGGGTTTATGTGTTGTAAGTGAAAAAATGTTCTTTGTTTTTTTTCCCTCAGTATAAGGTCATAAAACACAAACAGAACTTTTAAATCACAAGACTGGATGGGAGTGGTGAGAACTGGATTGTGGTAGAATGGAGTTTTTAATACAAAATTATGTGAAAATCACCCTGTTCACTCATTCACAGTTACTGATTTAACTTTTGTAAGACATGATTTGTGTTAGAAAGGCTGTATGTGAAGGAGTGGCAATGTCCATGAATATTTTGTGATTCACATCTGAGAGACAAAGGACCTCCCATAATGGGCCATCATCAGGTTTACTCCTGTTTCTTTTATATAGTACTGTATTATATTACACAGAGCATGAAAAACATCCTTGCATTATACGACATTTAGATGCAATGCATCATATTTCAAAATGTTTCATTGGTTTTCAAACATTTTATTCTTGCATTATAGTTTGGGAAAAGTCTAGTTAGTAAAATGTGTTCAAGTTTATGTCATAACATAAAAAAAACATTTTTTTTTTTGTGTTGTGTCTTAATTTGTTTAATAATTATTACACAAATACTATTATACAACTACATTTCACGATTGTTATTTTACTTTATAATTTACTATTAATTTATTAATTTTTGTCTATTCTGTATTATTCCACCCTTGGATATTACATATTCTTCTTGCTGCTTATTATTCATCAGTTTTTATTAATTTATTTATTATGGTATTATACATATACTTTGTGCTATTATAAATCTATTATATCACTTATGTTATTGTACTGTTGTACTCGCTTTTTATATTATTCACTTTACTACAAGTTGTACAACATATATATTTTTATATTACATATCACTTTTTACTATATTTTTTTACTGTGCGCTGTATAGGTGAATAATATTTTACCACTGTAACTAAGTTTCACTGGATCCATAAAGGCTTATCAGTTGCATTTGTTATTGTTTGTTGTGGTGTGCTATCAAAATAAAAAGCAAACTACCAGTGTATTACTTTTTGATTTGTATTCGCTGGTTATATTCAGTTTTTCTCAATGATGGTAAATTATAAGTGTTTAAAGATGTATTATTTCGATTTTTCCCCCCAGTATTTAAAAGTGAATGAGCTGTGTTCTGACCACAGACTGTATAAAAACAGGTTCTGACCTGAAGCACAAGAAAAGCTAAAATGTTGGGGTTGAACACAGAGAAAGCAATAAAAACAACTTATTTCATTTAATATACATTCAGATTACATGTACATGTCACAGTTATACTACATTAACATTAGAATTGTTAACCGTAAAAAAAAAATCAACGAAATCAACAAGTGAGAAGTGTGAGCGTTCACAGTTTTTTACGAAAATTAATAATTTTCCAAACCTAACTAAATAACTGGAGGCAAAGTGATTTTTAACTGCATGTAGATCACAAACCTCTGAAATCGGTTGATAAATGTGAACGTTATCGTGATTTTATCCAGAAAAAAACGCAGCTCCCCCGTTTACTTCCATTTATGTTTAAGGCAGTCTTGCCCTCACAAACATGGCGGACGCGTTGACGTATCGCAGCAACGGCTCAAAGCGACCAATGAGGCGTCTAGGTATTTATATTGTCTATGGTTCAACACGCCACCGTTTCCGTTAAAAAAACGTTTTGTCGGGGCTGAACGCAGAAATCCTGGAGCTGTAAAAAAAAAAACACATTGTACACATGCTATGGCACATGACACAGCGCTGCCCACATGGCTATTGCTCCTATAACAGCTCATTTTTATTTCTTTTGCCTTTGGGGTGTTTTATTTCTCACAGGTTTCTGCTCGTTCTAAATCAGATATCAAGTAGCACAGTAAAGATTGCATTTATATGAATGCATTAGTGAGAGCGATTGCGTGTCGGAATTAATTCTACATAGCAGCATCTCTCTAGTAGTATAGTGACGCTATGTGATTTAGTTATTCAGAAATGTATGCTTGAACTTTTCAGTTTCTAAGCTATTTTATTGAGAAATCACAGAACAGTTTTGACAGTACATTTCCACGCTGAATGATTCTGTGCGCGCGAGATCAGCGCGTGATGTACGAGCTACTGTCTGCAGCCTATTGCCGCGTTTCCACCGAAATTATCCGGAACAATTGTACCAGGAACTTTATTCCCCAGGAACTATTTTCCTCCCAGATTTGGGGTGGGAGGAAAAAATATTTTTTTTTATTTTTTTGCGGCACATTTTTGTTCAGTATGATTTTTTCTTCAAATACATTGCGAATATGGAAACATTTGGATTTGTGATGAAAGAGAGCTGTACTGTACGTGAGCCCAGTTTCGCTTTACATTAGGTTTTGGCTTGTTTCTAGCTATTCTGGGCTTGTCTGCTTTCCTGTGCATAATAGGCTATATTCTATTAATAAACTGTTTACCATATTTTGGTTTTAGCCTATATAGCCTACTGTCTTTGTCCAGCTTCCCTTAAGGATCCTTTCTATATCCTGATGGTTTTAATATGGGGGGGAGAAACGTTGTATTATGGCTATTTTACCTTACTGATAGCTATTAATAAGGTTATTAATATTACAATTGTTATTAGCATTAATAGTATTTATTAGGCCTTACCGAATTGGGCCTCCAATGTCACTGTTATAATAGCTACATCCACATTAAGTGTTTTAGAATGTCCCAAACACATGTCTTAAACTATAGGCAAAGCTGACTGTAGCCTATTTGAACTTGAGTCCAAGTTTAAAATAAAACTCTTTCTTTCTATGAGGGATAGCCTACGCTTAAAGTGCAGTTTACCAGGTTACGTTCATATTCTGGGCTATTCTGCTTGTCTGTCTACTTTAATAATATGGTGTGTAATCCGTGTACTGAATTTAGTCATCCAGTGTGTAACAAACGTTATAGTCACGGGAAGAATGAGAGCGGGAACCGGCGAACATTCAAACAAAACTTTAATAATAAAATATACCTAAAAGACCGCGACAGCCCCTACTCGTGGACGACTGTCGCACACAAACAGAACCAAAACACAAAATAAAGTCCAACACTGTCATCAGTCCCTCCTTCAGTTCTCCTTCGCGGGACTCGTTACCGGTGAATGGCGCAGGTGCTCCACACCGGCCTTGCTCCGTTCCCCCGGCTCTCACACAGTGTTTTACATTAAGCGTTTTAGTATGTCCCAAAAGCCGTGCCGTAATAAGCATGCACTGACTATTTCTCCAAGTTCAAAACAAAACTCTATGAACCGCTCCATTGTGAACTTATGGAGCTGTATAAACCACTACAAGCTGTAAAGTAAACAGGAAGTGTTTGTCCGAACTCAGCTGGTTTTGCGAGGGAACGCAAATATCTTTGCGAGAGAAAACGCAAAATCTTTTTTGCGAGGGAACGCAAAGTTTCTCGAGGGAACGCAAAGGTTTTGCGAGAGAACGCAAAAAAAAAAAAAAAAATATTTTTTCCTCCCACCCCAAATTTTTTCACTCACTCTGATTTTTTCCACCACAATGACCCTTTAGGGGCTCCGTACGTTTCTCAATACAAAGTACGCAAATTTCGGACTTGCATCCTCGGTAGTTACGGACTTTGCGAGTTCGACTCGGGAGTGTGATCTCGACACGGGACGACGCAAGACGCAAGTCTGGCAATTCTGCAACAGCAGCTTACTTGATAACATGAGTCAGCTCACCCTTGGCTACTGCAATTTTCCTCACTTTATATAAGACAAAATAGGATATCCAATATCACTGCCTCCTTTCGTTTCATTTAAACATAATAATAGCCTCAGAAATGTACATAGTTCAGGGATATGTGTATATATACAGCCTACATTACAATGAAACAAAAATATTATATCATATTATATTGCCTCTTTTTATTTTCATTTTAACATATAAATAAATTAAATAAAGACCAAAGATTACCTGGAAGATTTACCCCCAAAAACGAATTATATTCTATGTTTAACCACTAAAGAGACATCAGAGCCAGCGGCAAATGTCAGAAGGACTAGCCGAGTTGAGAGTGCTCTAGTCGGTAACATGAGCACTGAGCTCCCGCTGATCGCGGTGGAGCTGATCATCTCCGAAATCGGAGATTAAATAGGCGCTGTCTTTATAAATAAAACCACAGATTTTAAACAACTACATTCTCGCCTGAACTACTTTTAAAACTATATTTCATGACACAAATAACAGTAATATTTTGAAAATTATCCGAATAAATGGTGGATGAAATCACAATGCTGCGTGAACTCAACCAATCAGCATGTTTAGAGCCCAAGTCCCGCTCCCGAAAGTTCCCTTTGAAAAAAGTACTACCTCGCGGGGAATTTTTTTTTTTACCCAGAACTTTATTTAGATCCTGGTTTCTGCTGTGGAAACACACCGAGTACCAGCCCAAAGTTCCTAGTTCCTGGGTAAAGTTCCAGCGGTGGGAAACGCGGCTTATGTGCTTATGTGTTTGTGTTTTTGAAAAATAAGGTTTATGTGTTGTAAGTGAAAAAAATGTTCTTTGTTTTTTTTTCCCTCAGTATAAGGTCATAAAACACAAACAGAACTTTTTAATCACAAGACTGGATGAGAGTGGTGAGAAACTGGATTGTGGTAGAATGGAGTTTTTAATACAAAAATTATGTGAAAATCACCCTGTTCACTCATTCACAGTACTGATTTAACTTTTTGTAAGACATGATTTGTGTTAGAAAGGCTGTATGTGAAGGAGTGGCAATGGCCATGAATATTTTTGTGATTCACATCTGAGAGACAAAGGACCTCCCATAATGGGCCATCATCAGGTTTACTCCTGTAGATTTTCTTTTATATAGTACTGTATTATATTACACAGAGCATGAAAACATCCTTGCATTTATACGACATTTAGATGCAATGCATCATATTTCAAAATGTTTCATTGGTTTTCAAACATTTTATTCTTGCATTATAGTTTGGGAAAAGTCTAGTTAGTAAAATGTGTTCAAGTTTATGTCCATAACGTAAAAAAAAACATTTTTTTTGTGTTGTGTCTTAATTTGTTTAATAATTATTACACAAATACTATTATACAACTACATTTCACGATTGTTTATTTTACTTTATAATTTACTATTAATTTATTAATTTTTGTCTATTCTGTATTATTCCACCCTTGATATTACATATTCTTCTTGCTATTATTCATCTGTTGTTATTAATTTATTTATTATGGTATTATACATATACTTTGTGCTATTATAAATCTATTATATCACTTATGTTATTGTACTGTTGTACTCGCTTTTTATATTATTCACTTTACTACAAGTTGCACAACATATATATTTTTTATATTACATATCACTTTTTACTATATGTTTACTGTGCGCTGTATAGGTGAATAATATTTTACCACTGTAACTAAGTTTCACTGGATCCATAAAGGCTTATCAGTTGCATTTGTTATTGTTTGTTGTGGAGTGCTATCAAAATAAAAAGCAAACTACCAGTGTATTACTTTTTGATTTGTATTCGCTGGTTGTATTCAATTTTCTCAATGATGGTAAATTATAAGTGTTTAAAGATGTATTATTTCGATTTTTTCCCCCAATATTTAAAAGTGAATGAGCTGTGTTCTGACCACAGACTGTATAAAAACAGATTCCGACCTGAAGCACAAGAAAAGCTAAAATGTTGGGGTTGAACACAGAGAAAGCAATAAAACAACTTATTTCATTTAATATACATTCAGATTACATGTACATGTCACAGTTATACTACATTAACATTAGAATTGTAAACCAAAAAAATCAACGAAATCAACAAGTGAGACAAGTGTGAGCGTTCACAGTTTCTTACGAAAATTAATTTTCCAAACCAAACTAAATAACTGGAGGCAAAGTGATTTTTAACTGCGCGTAGAGGACAAACCTCTGAAATCGGTTGATAATTAATTAAATGTAAACGTTATAGTGTTTTTATCCAGAAAGAACCGCAGCTCCCCGTTTACTTCCATTTATGTTAGGCAGTCTTGCCCTCACAAATGGCGGACGCGTTGACGTATCGCAGCAACGGCTCAAAGCGGCCAATGAGGCGTCTAGGTATTTATATGTCTATGGTTCAACACGCCACCGTTTCCGTTTAAAAAAACGTTTTTGTCGGGGCTGAACGCAGCCCTGGAGCTGTAAAAAAAAAACACTTGTACACATGCTATGGCACATGACACAGCGCTGCCCACATGGCTATTGCTCATATAACAGCTCATTTTTATCAGTTCTTTTGCCTTTGGGGTGTTTTATTTCTCACAGGTTTCTGCTCGTTCTAAATCAGATATCAAGTAGCACAGTAAAGATTGCATTTATATGAATGCATTAGTGAGAGCGATTGCGTGTCGGAATTAATTCTACATAGCAGCATCTCTCTAGTAGTATAGTGACGCTATGTGATTTAGTTATTCAGAAATGTATGCTTGAACTTTTCAGTTTCTAAGCTATTTTATTGAGAAATCACAGAACAGTTTTGACAGTACATTTCCACGCTGAATGATTCTGTGCGCGCGAGATCAGCGCGTGATGTACGAGCTACTGTCTGTAGCCTATTGCCGCGTTTCCACCGAAATTACCCGGAACAATTGTACCAGGAACTTTATTCCCCAGGAACTATTTTCCTCCCAGATTTGGGGTGGGAGGAAAAAATATTTTTTTTTATTTTTTTTTGCGGCACATTTTTGTTCATTATGATTTTTTCTTCAAATACATTGCGAATATGGAAACATTTGGATTTGTGATGAAAGAGAGCTGTACTGTACGTGAGCCCAGTTTCGCTTTACATTAGGTTTTGGCTTGTTTCTAGCTATTCTGGGTTTGTCTGCTTTCCTGTGCATAATAGGCTATATTCTATTAATAAACTGTTTACCATATTTTGGTTTTAGCCTATATAGCCTACTGTCTTTGTCCAACTTCCCTTAAGGATCCTTTCTATATCCTGATGGTTTTTAAAGTGGGGGAGAAACGTTGTATTATGGCTATTTACTTTACTGATAGCTATTAATAAGGTTATTAATATTACAATTGTTATTAGCATTAATAGTATTTATTAGGCCTTACCGAATTGGGCCTCCAATGTCACTGTTATAATAGCTACATCCACATTAAGTGTTTTAGAATGTCCCAAAACCATGTCTTAAACTATAGGCAAAGCTGACTGTAGCCTATTTGAACTTGAGTCCAAGTTTAAAATAAAACTCTTTCTTTCTATGAGGGATAGCCTACGCTTAAAGTGCAGTTTACCAGGTTACGTTCATATTCTGGGCTATTCTGCTTGTCTGTCTACTTTAATAATAATATGGTGTGTAATCCGTGTACTGAATTTAGCCATCCAGTGTGTAACAAACGTTATAGTCACGGGAAGAATGAGGCGGGAACCGGCGAACATTCAAACAAAACTTTAATAATAAAATATACCTAAAAAGACCGCGACAGCCCCTACTCGTGGACGACTGTCGCACACAAACAGAACCCAAAACACAAAATAAAGTCCAACACTGTCATCAGTCCCTCCTTCAGTTCTCCTTCGCGGGACTCGTTACCGGTGAATGGCGCAGGTGCTCCACCGGCCTTGCTCCGTTCCCACGGCTCTCACACAGTGTTTTACATTAAGCGTTTTAGTATGTCCCAAAACCGTGCCGTAATAAGCATGCACTGACTATTTCTCCAAGTTCAAAAACAAAACTCTATGAACTGCTCCATTGTGAACTTATGGAGCTGTATAAACCACTACAAGCTGTAAAGTAAACAGGAAGTGTTTGTCCGAACTCAGCTGGTTTTGCGAGAGAGAACGCAAATATCTTTGCGGGAGATCATTTTGCGAGAGAACGCAAAAGTTTTGCGAGGGAACGCAAAGTTGTCTCGAGGGAACGCAAAAGTTTTGCGAGAGAACGCAAAAAAATTTAAAAAAATATATTTTTCCTCCCACCCCCAATTTTTTTTAACTCACTCTGATTTTTTTCCACCACCATTGACCCTTTAGGGGCTCCGTACGTTTCTCAATACAAAGTACGCAAATTTCGGTCTTGCATCCTCGGTAGTTCGGACTGCGAGTTCGACTCGGGAGTGTGATCTCGACACGGGACGACGCAAGACGCAAGTCTGGCAATTCTGCAAACAGCAGCTTACTTGATAACATGAGTCAGCTCACCTTGGCTACTGCAATTTTCCTCACTTTATATAAGACAAAATAGGATATCAAATATCACTGCCTCCTTTCGTTTTCATTTAAACATAATAATAGCCTCAGAAATGTACATAGTTCAGGGATATGTGTATATATACAGCCTACATTACAATGAAACAAAATATTATATCATATTATATTGCCTCTTTTTTTTTTCATTTTAACATATAAATAAATTAAATAAAGACCAAAGATTACCTGTTTAGATTTACCCAAAACGAATTATATTCTATGTTTAACCACTAAAGAGACATCAGAGCCAGCGGCAAATGTCAGAAGGACTAGCCGAGTTGAGAGTGCTCTAGTCGGTAACATGAGCACTGAGCTCCCGCTGATCGCGTGGAGCTGATCATCTCCGAAATCGGAGATTAAATAGGCGCTGTCTTTATAAATAAACCACAGATTTGAGTTTTAAACAACTACATTCTCGCCTGAACTACTTTTAAAACTATATTTCATGACACAATAACAGTAATATTTTGAAAATTATCCGAATAAATGGTGGATGAAATCACAATGCTGCGTGAACTCAACCAATCAGCATGTTTAGAGCCCAAGTCCCGCCCCCGAAAGTTCCCTTTGAAAAAGTACTACCTCGCGGGGAATTTTTTTTTTTACCCAGAACTTTATTTAGATCCTGGTTTCTGCTGTGGAAACACACCGAGTACCAGCCCAAAGTTCCTAGTTCCTGGGTAAAGTTCCAGCAGTGGAAACGAGGCTTATGTGTGTGCGTTACAGTGCAGCAGCGCATTAGATTAGAACAGCGATTAATTGACCTGTACAATAAGTTGTTTAAAACGTGCATTCTCCCGTTCAATTTCGAGCATCCAGTAATATCATCACACATGTCTTGTGGAGCTTTCGGAGTATACATTTATTTGACATTTTAACTGTTTGGAAACGGAGCATAAATGTGGAAGTCCTTCAAAGGTTTATTATCCTGTTGTGCCCTCTATAGGACCAACGACTAGTCAACATCGAGCTTAGAGCGTCATGGCACAGCATTGAAGTCGACTCGTCGATTAGTCTGTGCAACCCCTACTACTGACTTTGAATGTTTTTTTTGTTATGCTTGAGTAGAGAAGATGAATGAGTGAAACTCTTCCCGCATACAGTGCAGTGATACGGTTTCTCTCCAGTGTGGATCCTCTCATGTGTTTTAAGGTCTCCTGACTGACCGAATCTCTTGTCACAGAGTGACACTTGTAAGGTTTCTCTCCAGTGTGATCATCTCATGGTTTTCAAATTTCCTGACCGACTGAATCTCTTGTCGCAGTGTGAACACTTGTAAGGTTTATCTCCAGTGTGGATCCTCTGGTGCAGTTTCAATTGATCAGCTGTAATAAATGTCCTCTTACACTCAAAGCACATATATTCTCTCACACCAGTGTGTATCTTCTGATGAACTTTTAAATTCTGCAAATGTGAAAACCCCTTTCCACATAAAGAACATGAATGTGGTTTCTCTTTTGAATGTACTTTCAGGTGACCCTTCAGGTTTGAAGCCTTAAAAAATGTTTTTCCACATTGATCACATTCATGCAGTTTCTCTCCAGTGTGGATGATCATGTGATCCTTAAGGGATGATGATTGTGTGAAACTCTTCCCGCACTGATCACATGTGTATGGTTTCTCTCCAGTGTGGATCCTCATGTGAATCTCAAGACTATGTTTGTTTCCGAGACTCATTCCACACTGAGTGCAGGTAAAAGATTTCTTGTCTCTACTTTTCTTTAAATCTTTCTGTTTGGTTTGAGAGCAACTCAAAGGTTTTTCTCCAGTTTTGACATGATGTTTCTCCTCCTCTTCATTCAGTTCTTCATTCTCCTCGTTTTCTTCAAACAATTTTAAAATAAAAGTTAAAAAACACATTTTTTTAGCAAATCACAAAGAGAAATGTGAAAAGAAGACATAAAAATGAACCCAGATGTAACAGTGCAGAGTGGACAAGTGCTATACAAAATATTTTGATCATTTTTATACATTTGTATAAATGATATGTCCCTGAATCTTTACTGGAGTGATGTACATTATTCTTCCAGTTATACTTAATAATAATAATTATTAAACATTTTAAAACATTAGACACAAATCCCATGTTTCTATAGTAAGAACCCTTAAGGCCCCGATATACTTCAAACGAAGTTCATTTTCGTTCTTCGTTTCGGGGCAAAAAGAAGTTAGAAAAGGCTGAGCGACGGTATGCTGTTAACGAACTTTCCAACACCCCCGCGCTGCTGGAGGCGGGGTGTAGATTAATGTAAACATGTGTCACGACGCTCGCGTGTATATACCCTAAACACAACAACGATGAAATGAAGAAGTGTAGACAATCTAGGTGTGAGACCGGCACCAATGGTCAGAATATTATAGACAAAAGAATAATGTTTAGCAGCAATTCAGAGTCAAGTATAATGTTTGCAATACAAAAGAGCCATAATCAATCCTTTATGGGAAGTGTGAATGTCTCATAGTCTGAAAACTTTAGCATGGTGTGGGAAAAAAAAATATTGGAATCAGTTTGTTGCTTTATTTATTAGTGTTCATTTATTTTATTAAACTTGATAAATTGTTTTGATAAAAACAAAGGTTTATTATTGTATAGTCGTTTGGCATTTCATTTACTGTATACCCTTTAAATTCGCTTATTGAAAGAACAGCAGCAGTATGGTGTAACATTTATTTGAAACATGTATTTGGTGCTTGCTACCTTATATCTTTACGCTTTCCTTTCATTCTTTTTATGGCTTTGGAAAACTTGTCTCGGATGTTTCTCTGCTTCGCTTTTTTTGCATAATTCCGGGTCGTCGACACCAAACTTCGTTGCTATTTTTTTCTAGGAATGAAATACTACATCTCTACATCTTTAAAGTCTGTCCGCGGGGTGATCGTACAGGTGTGGATACATTTGAACTCCACAGAATGAGGAACGAACGGAGAAAAAAAATTGCACTTCAAAGAAGGTGGAGTTTCAGAACACACCCGCCGATTGCGTAACCGCCACGGACCAATAGAAACTCAAAGGTGTTTAGGAGCAGAAACAAACTCCCCTAGAAAGTTCGCTTTGGTGAGCCGGTTCGAACTGCCAAAACGAACTCAAAATGAACTTCATTTTGGCCTGATTTTGTTCGAAAAATGACTTCATATTAGTTTGTTATTCAATTTCATTTGAAGTATATCAGGGCCTTTACTATTTGCTGCTTCAACAATATTATTGCACAGCTCTATATATCTTTCCTATCACAACAAATCAAAATATGACAAACTGTTTAAAGCTTTATAACCGTAATGTTCATCATCACTGAAGAATCAAGAATAAACACCAACCTGTTTGTTTTTCAGTGTGTTTGATTCTGCAGGGTTCTGGATCTCTCATCTTCTCTCTGTCCTTCAATAAACTCTGTCTCTGCATATTTAACTTCTTCCTGATGCTTTGATGCTTGTCTTCACTTGTAGACTGATGGGAATATTCCAGCATTTATTGATGAACTGCAGTGGGAGGAGCTTCACTGAAGGTGTGATTGTTGTGGGAGTAGCTGCAATGTAAACAGTGTTGTGAACTGAGAGGGGACCCATGTTAACTGCATACACTCCTGACTAATGGTTGCATAACTTTATAACTATTATTAACACACAAGTAGTTCTTTAACTGGTCAAATAACCCAGCACAAGACAATGTATGCAACTCAAACTATTTGTAATTTGAGCTACTAGCTAATAACCAGACAGCCTAACAGTCATTAACCCTCTGAGGTCTGGAGACGTTTAGACATGCCCTGACATTGGTGCTTTTTCAGTTTCTCAGAAACATCTCAGTGGTTAAAGTCTGTATTCACTGTAATTCATGTTTGTGTTTTTGAAAAATAAGGTTTATGTGTTGTAAGTGAAAAAATGTTCTTTGTTTTTTTTTCCTCAGTATAAGGTCATAAAACACAAACAGAACTTTTAAATCACAAGACTGGATGAGAGTGGTGAGAACTAGTTTTTAATACAAAATTATGTGAAAATCACCCTGTTCACTCATTCACAGTTACTGATTTAACTTTTGTAAGACATGATTTGTGTTAGAAAGGCTGTATGTGAAGGAGTGGGCAATGTCCATGAATATTTTGTGATTCACATCTGAGAGACAAAGGGACCTCCCATAATGGGCCATCATCAGGTTTACTCCTGTTTCTTTTATATAGTACTGTATTATATTACACAGAGCATGAAAACATCCTTGCATTATACGACATTTAGATGCAATGCATCATATTTCAAAATGTTTCATTGGTTTTCAAACATTTTATTCTTGCATTATAGTTTGGGAAAAGTCTAGTTAGTAAAATGTGTTCAAGTTTGTCATAACGTAAAAAAAATGTAAGTAAGCAAAAGCATGTTTTGATTTTGGCATTGGTGGGAATGTAAAGACAGACAGCAGACATTTAATTGTTTGATCAAAATTATTGCAAAAGACAATTTAGTAGTGGCTGATATTGGTAGGATCATGTCACAGCATCTCTACTAAATTCTTTATCCTTTAAAAAGAATAAATCCATAAGCGATGTCTGATTTTGGAAACTATCAGAGGTGTAGATTACGCAGTGGACGCTGGGGATGTGTTCCCCTTATTTTTAAAATATCAGGTAAATTCGTCCCCCGCACTTTTTCGTCCAAGTGTGTTCGCATAGAGGTTTTCAAGAGCTGGTGTGAATAAATATAGATTTAAACTCAAAGAGACAGGATAGTCTGCGCATGACCTGATATTTTATTCAGACCCAGTCACCCAGAATAAGGTGAGATGAACATAGAGGAGCGCTAAACACTCATGGAGTGTGTGTTTCATTCATACTCGAAGCCGGAGGGTGCTCTCGAGCAGAAAGTTGAACCAGGAAAATGGACAAAAAACCTTTGGGAACATGAAGGCATTAAACATACGATTGTGGCAATATATGGTTTATTTGTTTTTCAAGTCATCTCAAGGTAATAAATATAGTATATGAACAATGCAATGTCAATTGACATAGCATTTATTTCAGTATAGAAACTATTCGCCTTACACACATTAACAAATCATTATTTTTTATTATTGTCCAGCAGTTATCTGATTTCTAAGCCAATTAAAAGCTAGAAATTAGAGAAAAAAAAATAAAGATGCCTAATCAAAAGTTTTTGAACAGAATTTTTTTTTTTTTAATGAAGTCTCTTCTGTTCACCAAGCCTGCATTTATTTGATCCAAAGTACAGCAAAACAGTAAAATTTTGAAATATTTTTAGTATTTAAAATTTTAATATATTTTAAAATGTAATTTATTGTGATTTCAAAGCCAATTTTTTAGCATCATTACTCCAGTCACACAATCCTTCAGAAAACATGTTGATATTCTTATTTGCTGCTCAAAAAACATTCATCATAAAAATGATGTTGAATTTTGAGTTGAGTAGAATTGTTTCAGGTTTCTTTGAAGTTCAGAAAAACAGCATTTATCTGAAATAGAAATATTTTGTAAAATTATAGTGTAAATGTCTTTATCATCACTTTCGATCAATTTAAAGTGCCCCTATTATGGATTTTGAAAAAAATGACCTTTCATGCAGTGTGTAACACAGCTCCAAGTGAATGAAAACGTCCTGCAAAGTTTTAAATCTAAAAGTGCACCATGTATAAAGTTATTGTCTTTCAAATGAAAGAGTTGACACCAAGTCATGAAAACCGTAGTTTTTAAAACGAATCTTTAGCTGTTTCAAGGTGACGTCAAACTGAAACATTAGCATATTTATGCCCGCCCATTTGTTGTGCGTGCAGACCCGGGAAAAACTTGAACCTCCCCTCCCTCAAACCCTGTGGCGGATACCTGTGGAGAAGACTCTGTGCTCTGCACTGTGAGGGGAAATCCGTCAGGGCACAGTTAGGGTATGTCGAAAAACAGCAATATCTTTTCACTCGCATTTTCTAGAAATGTATGGATGTTTGTCGTTGTTATCACTTGTAGTTCTGATAAAGAATAGAGCAATACACTGGTGTACAAACTGCAGTGCTTTATCAATACGTTTCTGCATTGGGCTAACACATATAACATAGCTGTTTGGGTGTTTACCACTGAGCTGTGGGCTCAGTAATGGTGATGGGTGTTCTGTTATTGACATGCGCTGCACGCAGTAGACCAATCACAACTGACTGGGTCATCGGACCTGAAAGGAGTGAAATTGTTTCCTTATGAAATTAATTCTTTGTGAAGCCAGACATTCAGGAACTCTCACAATGCAAATGCAGATGCAACAAAACAATGGGCTTTGATCTCTTTGTGAAGCCAAACACTCAAGAACTCTCACAATGATTTGATCAGATAGGAAGATCTAGAAGAAAGTTCATTTACTCTTTGGTCCCTTCACCCATCCTTTCGATCTAGAAGACATGGTCCCAGGTCACTAAAAGTTGACAGAGAAATGCCAAGAACTCAAGTTACTATTCTCACATAAAACATGTACTATATCTTCAGGATTCATGATCGTAAACTTTTCATGTTTTGTATCATTTTAAAGGTCTCTGTGCGATTGGTAAAATGGTCTCAATTTCATAGTAGTCACTTGTATTATAAGAAAGATTAAGAACTTTTGTAGAATTGTGTTCTGCTAAAAAGGGGGTGTGTCCCCCTTTAGGGGTCTGTGAGAATGTTTATCTCCAGCCAGGTGTGACCCTGATCACGGGAACCTAAAGAACCAAAAGAACTTTTATGTTTTTACAACTGATTTGAAGATTTCTTTGTTGTCTGGTCTGAATATTTAAGGGAAGTGACAAAACATTACTGGGAGATTCTGTAGTCAGATCAGCCCGTAGTGTGGAGTGTATTTCATATGCTCCATATATCTTCCTGAAGTCAGGTATACTATTATTTATTCAAAAATGTAACTGTGTTAAACACATTGTGCGTATAGAGCACACTGTATAGTTGTTTGTGCTACTACATGTGCACATGAGCTAGTTAAGTTTATTCTCTAAAACACCTGAGTGCTTTGCTATGCATTTTAGACCATGTGTCTTAAATTAGGATAACTGTTACATGTGTGACTATGTTAAATTTGTGTGCCTCCTGTGTGGATCACTTGGCCGTTCCCAATATGGCTACAGTGTCTATGTGCAGGAGCAAAGTTACCACGAGACTACAATGTGATTTACAATTACACTGTCCTTTCTAAATTGGCTTCTAATTGTTTCATTATGTAATTGACATGATACAGTTTTACCTGACTGATAATAAATTGCTATATTTGATTTATCCTAAACTCTTCTGAAATCATTATGACTAGTAAACTGTGAGGAGGCTTTTGTTACCGCAAATAAATTTCTTTATTGAATAACAGGGGCGATTCTAGGGTCAGAGCTTTAGGGGTGCTGAGCACCCAATGAGCCCCACTGCCACCACCCACCCTAAGGATATGATCAAAAGGCACACAGAGGCGTGTCATTTTAAATGTCTTTATTATTATTATTACTGGGCTTAGAAACTTTTTTAAATGACAAATTCCTTTCACAAGAGAAGCTGTATTCTCCATTGTGGGTTTGAAATAAATAAACAAAATAAAACTTTAACAACAGAGACACACGTACGCACTACACAGGTACGCAGTTTATTTGTCGCGCTGCTGTTTTTGTTTCACGCTAGCAGTTAATAAACAGAACTTCATGCGTCTTGCGGAAGAACATTGTAACCGGCGCTACTATTCTCCGTTTATGACTATGGACGAGTCACCCAGGTCCTGTGCTACTCCACAGCGGCGGCGAGCCGCCGGACTAAAATAGTCAGAAAATAAACACTTAGTATAGGTGTACCATGGTGATTCAGGACACTGACTCCAGTACTCACCGATATGGTTTCGGAATCGGAACAACTCTAGGTAAAAGGAAAGAAGTGTGAGACCGCTTTGGAGAAACTTAGTTGATTCACAACACTACATAACGGGTTCTCACTCTGCGTGTTTCGCGCTGGATGACGGTCGGACTGAAGTAGAAGAAGAGAAGAGGATGACACCATTTGCTAAGGGGGATGTTTTCATTTTCATCCTTAACACTTAAACCACAAACTACGGAGTATGTTTTGGACATTATTTAACCTTGTAAAAGACGAACAAAAATTTTAGAATAACAACATTTCTTATTGCTGAAGCACCCCTAAAAAGGGTCTAGCCTCGCCCATGTTGAATAATAATAAAAACCTCTTTGTTCTCTTTCTCTGTATCATTGTTTCTACACTGGTGATTTTCTCAACTTACTTTATTTATAACAAACAAGGCCATAATCATATCTAGAACATTACATTGTTTTGAGGAAAATATTAAGACCAGACCACTATGGTAATGGTAAAGGAACTAAATAAGATTTTATTTTATTTTTTATTTTTTTGTGAAGTAATCAGTCTGAACTGCAAATTATATTTTTAGCTATTTTAAAATATGCACCCATTAAATTTTTGTTGTTTTTCTAATATATTGAAAGCACAAGACAGAAAAATGCTATTGTCGTCACAAAAATTATGAATTACATGAATCACGTAAATAACAGCCCAACTTACAATTCAAAACAGCGGAATTTGATTAAAAAAAAAAATCGAATAGTTTGCATCACTGGACATTATAGTCGAGCCGACTGTTGCTATATTAAGTAATTCTTACATTCAACATTAACAGCAAGTCAAAAGGGGGAAGTTTTCAGCTGTATAGTCTATGCATTTTAGACGCTTATGCTCGTGCCCCGTCTTTGCAATGAACGCACGTTATTGAATGATGTTTTTTTAGAGCATTAAAACTACTTGGGTAATTTCAGTGGTAGGCTATGATACATATTCGTGTATTAAACTCATAACTCGCAAACTCCCAGTGACCGCGCGCAAATATTTCTGCCCGTTTTCGCTCGTAGTCAGCCACTGCTTTTCTGCAACAGACTGAAGCTCCGCGTGAATTCAGAGCGCCTTACATTCAGCTCATAAAAGAAAAAGGCTGCAATTTTCTGAGTTTATGAGTTATTTTATGATTGTTTGGGCAGTCTCAAGCTATAGCTTAAACTTCTCAAAATACAGTTTGCTTCAGATTGGTTTTAATCTATGCACAAAAGAAATTAACGTAATCTTTATCTAATTCTAAATTTGGTGGGCAAGACAATCATTTGTTATAATGAATTTCTTTGTCCAGTATATGCGAGCATATACTGGACAAAGAAACAGCCTTTTGAGCGGGGAGTGGATTCTAACTCCTCTGATTGGCCACTGCCTTCAAGAAATCAGCAGATATGTGCTCAGTGCTGCAAAAATACGTTGTAAAAAGAAACATTTGGCGCTCTGTGAGAGCGCTAACACAACTACGTGATGACACAACTACTACTAAATGACAAATTAAGTTCACACAATCTCATTAATTAGTGCACACTTATTCTTAAGCAGCCCTTTGAGGTGTTGTGTTTTCCTCAGTGCATAACTGACATGTCACAGATATATTTTTAATCTGTAAATGTCAGTAAGTCATGCATATTCATTTTGCTGTCAGGAGTGCGCAAGCTGACGCGAGTGAACGCCAATGCTGCGCGCATGCGCACTAAACAGAATGAGCGCAATCGAATAGAAGTGCAACTATTCTGAGTAAAATATATATATTGCAAAATAAATAAATAAAAAATAAAAACATTTAAAATGTTGTTGGACATTAAATGTGTCTTTTGTAGAATTTTAAACCTACATATAAGTGTATTTTTATGATAGCAGAAATTGAAAGTGACTATTGAAGTGGCATAACTTTGCTTTGAAAAGTGGAGGGGACACCACGCAACTGGTTTCGCTAGTTTTTTTATTTAATAACCTAATTTAATTGGGGATTGCATAATGACTTATAAATTACAGAACATTTAGCAAACGCTGAGTAATCAAATAAAACTAAAAAATAAATAAATAAAAGAAAGTCATAGCATAACGTGAGGTAAACAGCAAAGGTTAGCTTTTCAAAATGAAAACAAAACAAAAAGAAAAGTAAAACTAAACTAGCTGCCGGTGACAGTGCTTGCATGCCCCCCCCAGAAGAATACCAACATGTTCACTTTCTCTGGTTTAAGAAGCGGTCTTTTACTTTACTTTAGCGTTAAAACCATCAATATTCACGTCTTTTTTTTCTGCGCACAAAATTTAGTCGGTCGCAGTCTGGAGACCTTTAATTAATAGTAAATATAACCAAAACAGGTTATTATTATTTATTTTATATGAATGTTAAAATAAATATAAGGAAAACTCGCCCACTCGATTTTGTAATATTCTTTAATTGTGTAGTCCATATGAAAAGGTGCATTTCTGTTAAAGGCACGTCCATGTGGAGATGGCGAGTCAGCGTCAGCATTCTGCATTCTTTTCACCCGACACTGACTCAGAAAGCACTAGTTTATTAATAAATAATTAAAATGTCTTTTCATGTGTTTTGTTCATAGTCACTTTGTTGGTGATTTTGTGGGTTTTTTTTTTATGTTGTTTCTTGAGCGCGGAATAGGCTCTAGCCTAATACGCCAGCCTATATATTAAAGTATGGTTAAAATATTATTATATTATTCAATTTAATATAACGAGCAACTACGTGACTAGAAAAAATCTTGAACACAGGGCAGGTCTACGTAGCACAAGGAAGCGCTCCATTTTTTTTAATAAACTGCTATAGGCCTAATGACATTACGAAAAGTGTGAGAGCTGCATGTCGTTATTGCACTGTACGAGTAATACATGCGTAAGGAGTAAAATGTTTTAGTTTTTAAAATTTGTATTATTATTATTACCCTAATGAGATTATGAAGAATTATTTGTAATGATCTGTTTTGTCCCTTTAATACGATGCATACCTTCAGCAAGATATTTATCAATTGGCCTACTTTCAAAAAGTCCCACCCGCAAATTACGTTTAAAATGGACTATTGTAAAAGGTAAATCAAATGTAAACTAGTAGGCTCCAGTTCACGTACTAATTGCTGCTAAGCTCAAATGAGTTAATGTGTTTCTTATAGCAGTAAAAATTGTCATTTTTTTTTTTTTTTTTTTTTTTTTTTTGATGTGGTTTTTTTTTTTTTTTTTTTTTTTTTTTTTGCTTTAAAGAGCAATTTTAGATTGTAATGTTATAATTTTATTATTTATTTACTAAAAAAGGACCAGCTGTCATAAAACCAGATAGAAATGCTGAGATTTTTTTTTTTATTATGGCTAGAAACTGAAAATAAATAAATCAAAAACATAAAACAATAAAATGAATAAATAAAATAATATATTTTTGAGAGAGTGGTAATATCATTGTGTTTCTATTGGTCAGTGTTGGAACTCAGCTTAGTCTGACAGTTAACCTGCTTTAGACCAGGGATGCTTTCTCGTACAACGACGTAACTTGCCGATTAACCACCATAGTACGATGCATTGTTGTTGAAAGGTGGCATCCATTTAATAATTTGAATTAAAATTTACACTCAATAGGTTGCTATTATTGCATGCTGTTTTATAATGTATTACAATACTGAGATGCAGATAATTGCCATTATTTGCAATTAGTAGTATGAATAACAGAAAATCCTGCTATTTTAACATAGTGTAAATATAATCTATAGCTATTTGCACTTATTGTAAATAGCATCCATCACTAAGAAAAAATGCTATTTTCACAGTGTAAATAGCCGCTGCCAAATGACCGTAAATTTAACGGTAAAATACTGTGAAAATGCTACAGTAAAAACCTGTTAAATGGTTTATGGTAAATTCCCCTACTATATACGGTGAAAAACTGTATTGGACTTTACATGTAATTTTAAAGTAAATGACTGTGATTTTAAGGGTAAAAAAACTGTGAAAATGCTACAGTACAAACCTGTTAAATGGTTAACGGTAATTTCCTGTAAAATTTACAAGGAAAAACTGACATTCCCAGAATTCTCTGGGTTGCATTTCAAATTTTGTTTGAATTTGATGTTTCTTCTTATATTTTTCTTATCTGTTATGTTTATTAGGGTTGTATGTTACATATAATGTTGTTAAATTAATGTTTATTGCATATTTCAGTTTAATGAGTCTCACCATGATGGTGTTTAGTGCTAATTGTGTGAATGACACTGTGCACCTTCTATGTATCTTATTATTTAAAAGCTTCTTGTGATGGGCTTCGTTTCATCACGTGACTTTTTCATCACCACCTGCTTTTGGTGGTTACCAGTGTATTACAAAGGTACAAAACAGATTTCAGTACTTCAATAAGTTGGTATATTAATATTATATCAGTTAAATTACGGTATTAAACTGTACATTTAAGGTAAAACCGTTAAACCTAAAATGGTGTTACCATATTTTTTACGGTATAAAACCGTTAAACCTAAAACGGTTACCATATTTTTTACGGTATAATTCTGGCAACCACAGCTGCCAGTTTTTTTTACCGTATATTTTACAGATTATTTTTTACTATATATATATATACACATACAGAGCTGGGTAGTAACGGATAACATGTAATCTGGATTACGTAATAAGATTCCAAACCTCAAGTACTTAGAGTAATTAGAGTAAACTACTTTTTAAAATACTCGTAATCAGACTACAGTTACATTTTTATGGATTACATGATTACATATTGTTAACTTATGTAATTGTATATGTTCTCTAATTGACAGTTATCATGAAGTGGGTGGAGTAACATACACAGGTGTGCAATCATTAATAAAATGGCCGCTTCTCTCTTGTGTGGGTGTGCAGGCTAAACGCCAGATAATGTCTGAGTTGTAAGTCTTTTAATCCTTCGTCATGTATTACCGGTTACCTAGCTCTAATTGAGATGGCAGCACCAACACATACTATTTACACAATGGTAATAAGCTGTTCACAATTCATTGATTCTCCTAAATTTCCTTTTTTAACTTTTATATTTTTTCCTAATAAACCTGCCTCTTATATACGTTCGTGATTCTTCGAGTTTTTCCGGTGGAGAGGGTTGTCAGAATCGCGCTCAGAAGAAATCATTAATCACATTGTGTATCTTCTTGGTGAATGGAGTTCTGAGAAATCCACGTATTCAAATGTATTTCCAAGTCCACGTATTCAGATGTACCTTAACTTCACCTCAGAATGATGGGTCTCAGTTGTAATAATAATAAGTTTCATTTATATAAGTGTTCAAAAATGTCTTATTCAAACTTTGTGGAATATCAATATCCTTATATGTAATTTCTGTATTAACTGCAAATTATCAGAGGTATGGAAAAATATTTCTAACTGCGTAGTCAGCTGAGTCTGTCTCGGAGAAGTTAAACTGCACGTATATTTGCTCTTTTGTGCCAGTAGTTCCAAGAACCATCAGTTAGTAAGATATTTTAGATCTCAAAAGAGGAAGAGGTCCAAAACCGAGACGCAGGCTACTCTATTTTTGAAGGTCATCAGGTATTTTTAATTATAGTCCTTCTATGCTTTAGATGACGACTCCAGATTTGAAAGCGAACCTTGTTCACTCTGCAAAAAGAGACACTCTTCTGAGACTCTGCACGACTCTCCTCTATCTTTCAAGCTTTCACTTCCATTTTTTTCCTTTGGCTTCACTTAAAGACTCATAGACTCAGACTTTTACAGATTTTTATTCAAATTCAGATACCTTTTTGAATCAGACAGAATAATTGTTTATGTTTGGTTACAATTTTTATCAATGTTTTTATTAATCCTAGATGGGTTCAATCCATCATAAATGGATTGTTATTAAAAATGTACTTACATTTGATTTGTATTTTTTTTATATCTGAAGATGGTTATTGTTATTAATAGTTTTGTTTTCAAGTTATGATTTGTAGTTTCTGTTCTCTATATTCTTTTGAATAAATTTACATATTACTGCACCTTGACCGTCTGGCTTGGATTCGATTTTGCATCACTTCTGATGTAGTTTTACACTTTAGATGTGAAAAACTCTTTCCAGATAAAGAACTTGAATGTGGTTTCTCTTTTGTATGAACTTTCAGGTGATTCTTCAGACCTGAAGCCTCATAAAAATGTTACAGTTGAAACTGCAGGTCTTGAAGATGAACTTTGTTCGTGGGGACTTAAGATGATGTTTATTTGTTAAGTCAGATTTATACAGAAGAGATTGTATTGCTTGACGCTTTATTGTGTAACATTTGGTGAGGATGAGACGTCACACCTGAAAGTGTTGGATCTGAAGATGATCTACTGACTGTGAATCTTTATGTTATGCATGAGTAGAGAAGCTGAATGACGGAAACTCTTCCCGCATGCAGTGCAGTGATATGGTTTCTCTCCAGTGTGGATCCTCTCATGTGATTTCAGATGTGCTGACCGACTGAATCTCTTGTCGCATTGTGAACACTCGTAAGGTTTCTCTCCAGTGTGGATCCTCTCATGTGATTTCAGATGTGCTGACCGACCAAATCTCTTGTCGCAGTGTGAACACTTGTAAGGTTTATCTCCAGTGTGGATCCTCTCGTGCCGTTTCAAATATTCAGCTGTAATAAAAGTCTTCTCACACTCAAAGCACATATATTCTCTCACAACAGTGTGTAACTTCTGATGTGCTGTTAAATTCTGCTTAAGTGAAAAACTCTTTCCACATAAAGAACATGAATGGGGTTTCTCTTTTGAATGAACTTTCAGGTGTCCCTTCAGGTTTGAAGCCCTCAAAAATGTTTTTCCACACTGATCACATTCATACAGTTCCTCTTCAGTGTGAATGTTCATGTGTCTCTTAAGGTTTGATGATTGTGTGAAACTCTTCCCGCAGAGATCACACGTGAATGGTTTCTCTCCAGTGTGGATCCTCATGTGAATCTCAAGACTATTTTTGTTTCTGAGACTCGTTCCACACTGAGTGCAGGTGAAAGATTTCTTGTCTCTTCTCTTCTTTAAATCTTTCTGTTTGGTTTGAGAGCGACTCAAAGGTTTTTCTCCAGTTTTGACATGATGTTTCTCCTCCTCTTCATTCAATTCTTCATTCTCCTCATTTTCTTCAATCAACTCTGAAATAAAAGTAAAAAAACATAATTTTCAGCAAATCACAAGAGAGAAATGTTAAAAGACGACATAAAAATGAACCCAGATATAATAGTGCAGAGTGGACAATTGCTATACAAAATATTTTGATTATTTTGATAATTTTTTATAAATGATATGTCCCTGAATCTTTACTGGAGTGATGTACATTGTTCTTCCAGTTATACTTAATAATAATTATTAAACATTTTAAAACATTAGACACAAATCCCATGTTTCTATAGTGAGAACCCTTACTATTTGTTGTTTCAACTATATTATTGCACAGCTCTATATATCTTTCCTATCACAGCAAATCAAAATATGACAAACTGTTTGAAGCTTTATAACCTTAATGTTCATCATCACTGAAGAATCAAGAATAAACACCAACCTGTTTGTTTTTCAGTGTGTTTGATTCTGCAGGGTTCTGGATCTCTCATGTTCTCTCTGTCCTTCAATAAACTCTGTCTCTGCAGATTTCACTTCTTCCTGATGCTTTGATGCTCGTCTTCACTTGTAGACTGATGGGAATATTCCAGCATTTACTGATGAACTGCAGTGGGAGGAGCTTCACTGAAGGTGATACTGTTGTGGGAGTAGCTGCAATGTAAACAGCGTTGTGAACTGAGAGGGGATCCATGTTAACTGCATAAACTCTTGACGAATGGTTGCATAACTATTATTAACACACAAGTAGTTCTTTAACTGGTCAAATAACCCAGCACACAACAATGTATGCAACTCAAACTATTTGTAATTTGAGCTACTAGCTAATAACCAGACAGCCTAACAGTCATTAACCCTCTGAGGTCTGGAGAAGTTTAGACATGCCCTGACATTGGTGCTTTTTCAGTTTCTCAGAAACATCTCAATGGCTAAAGCCTGCACTTACTGTGATTCATATTTGTGTTTTTGAAAAATAAGGTTTATTCAGGTTTTTTATTTTTTCTTAAGTAACTGAAATAAGGCCATAAAACACATACACTCAGTGGTGTAGTGCAGGCTATACGCAGGTTTACTCCTGTTTCTTTTATATAGTACTGTTTTATATTACATAGAGCATGAAAACATCCTTGCATTGTACGACATTTAGATGCAATGAATCATATTTCAAAATGTTTAATTGGTTTTCAAACATTTTATTCTTGAATTATAGTTTGGGAAAAGTCTAAAGTTTATGTCATAATAACATGTAAAAAAAAATTAAGTAAGCAAAAGCATGTTTTGATTTTGGCATTGGTGGGAACATAACGGCAGACAACAGACATTAAATTGTTTGATCAAAATTATTGCAAAAGACAATCTAGTAGTGGCTGATATTGGTAGGATCATGTCACAACATTTCTACTAAATTCTACACACTTGAAAATCATAGCGATGTCTGACTTTGGAAACTATAGTTCTCTTCTTAAATATGAAGTGATCAAACAACAGATTAATGAGTTAATCCAAATTTCACAAAAAGCTCATGGACAAAATTATAATACAAGTCAGACATTGCAGTGAGTTGCTGTTTTTGTCTCTTCTGAGGAAGATTTATTCACCTGTTGAGACATTTTGCTCAGATTTGATCTCAACTGAGTTTTCTTTCTGTTTTAAAGATGTTTTATGTCGATTGTTTGACTACTCAAAAAAGAATATAGGAAAATATAACAATTTGTTGTTTCTTGCTAGCTAAATTTCACATACATAAACAAATCTGTCTCTAAACCTCTTTTCTTTACTCAGAGTTGATCTACACTTGTACATGGAAACTATCCAGAGTTCTGTTCATCCCAAAGCAGTGAAAACTCCATCTCTATATGCATCATATGAGTCGCCTTTAGGTGTACATTTATTTATTTTTCCCTTTTTTTTTATTAACTTGGAAACACATCCCTTGAAAACTAACTCCAAAAAACATGGTTACTACAGTTAAACCATGGTAACCACAAGTTAACCATGGTTTTGCTACACTAACCACAGTTTAACAATGGTATTTGTAGTAAAACTGTCGTTATACAAAAAAAAAAAAAAAAAAAACCTTTACTGTAATAAAACCATGGTTCATTTTCTCACGGGATTTGTATTTGTTTATACTTTATTTCCTTTGTTTTGTTTTTTATAACTATACAGTCTTGGCCAAAAGTTTTGAGAATTACATAAATATTGGAAATGGGAAAAGTTGGTGCTTAAGTTTTTATAATAGCGATTTGCATATACTCCAGAATGTTATGAAGAGTGATCAGATGAATTGCATAGTCCTTCTTTGCCATGAAAATTAACTTAATCCCAAAAAAACCTTTCCACTGCATTTCATTGCTGTCATTATAGGACCTGCTGAGATCATTTCAGTAATCATCTTGTTAACTCAGGTGAGAATGTTGACGAGCACAAGGCTGGAGATCATTATGTCAGGCTGATTGGGTTAGAATGGCAGACTTGACATGTTAAAAGGAGGGTGAAGCTTGAAATCATTGTTCTTCCATTGTTAACCATGGTGACCTGCAAAGAAACGCGTGCAGCCATCATTGCGTTGCATAAAAATGGCTTCACAGGCAAGGATATTGTGGCTACTAAGATTGCACCTAAATCAACAATTTATATAGTTCATCAAGAACTTCAAGGAAAGAGGTTCAATTCTCGTAAAGAAGGCTACAGGGCATCCAAGAAAGTCCAGCAAGCGCCAGGATCGTCTCCTAAAGAGGATTCAGCTGCGGGATCGGAGTGCCACCAGTGCAGAGCTTGCTCAGGAATGGCAGCAGGCAGGTGTGAGCGCACCTGCACGCACAGTGAGGCGAAGACTTTTGGAAGATGGCCTGGTTTCAAGAAGGGCAGCAAAGAAGCCACTTCTCTCCAAAAAAAACATCAGGGACAGATTGATCTTCTGCAGAAAGTATAGTGAATGGACTGCTGAGGACTGGGGCAAAGTCATATTCTCCGATGAAGCCCCTTTCTGATTGTTTGGGGCATCTGGAAAAAGGCTTGTCCGGAGAAGAAAAGGTGAGCGCTACCATCAGTCCTGTGTCATGCCAAAAGTAAAGCATCCTGACACCATTCATGTGTGGGGTTGCTTCTCATCCAAGGGAGTGGGCTTACTCACAATTCTGCCCAAAAACACAGCCATGAATAAAGAATGGTACCAAAACACCCTCCAACAGCAACTTCTTTCAACAACCCAACAAGAGTTTGGTGAAGAACAATGCATTTTCCAGCACGATGGAGCACCGTGCCATAAGGCAAAAGTGATAACTAAGTGGCTCGGGGACCAGAATATTGAAATTTTGGGTCCATGGCCTGGAAACTCCCCAGATCTTAATCCCATTGAGAACTTGTGGTCAATCCTCAAGAGGCGGGTGGACAAACAAAAACCCACTAATTCTGACAAACTCCAAGAAGTTATTATGAAAGAATGGGTTGCTATCCGTCAGGATTTCGCCCAGAAGTTGATTGAGAGCATGCCCAGTCGAATTGCAGAGGTCCTGAAAAAGAAGGGCCAACACTGCAAATACTGACGCTTTGCATAAATGTCATGTAATTGTCGATAAGAGCCTTTGAAACGTATGAAGTGCTTGTAATTATATTTCAGTACATCACAGTAACAACTGAAACAAAGATCTAAAAGCAGTTTAGCAGCAAACTTTTTGAAAACTAATATTTATGTAATTCTCAAAACTTTTGGCCACGACTGTACTGTATTAATGATTTGAAGTTTTGTGCTGGTAAATAATGATATAAAAAGAAATCAGAAAAAAAGATTTGCAAACTCACTCTATATTCAACTTGGCAACACATCCCTTATGAAAACTAACCCAAAAAACATGGTTACTACAGTGTATACACACACACACATATACACACACATACATACAACATACAATACATATATACATATATATATATATATATATATATATATATATATATATATATATATATATATATATATATATATATATATTCATCAGCCTTTACTCCAGTCTTCAGTATCACATAATCTTCAGAAATCATTCCAATATATTGATTTACTATCAATGATGTTTTCTTTATCTTCCTATTCATCAAAGAATCCTAAACAAGCTGTCACAGGTTCCAAAAGATATTAAGCATCAAAACTGTTTCCAGCGCTGGTAATAAATCAATATATTAGAATGATCTCTGAAGGATCATATGACTCTGAAAACTGGAGTAACAGCTGATGAAAATTCTGATTTGCATCACTGAATTAAATTATATTTTAAAGTATATTAATTATGTATTATATATGTATAAATAACCTCTGACACGGAGAAGAGTGAAAACTCATCACACGACGGCTAAGTTACTGGTGTGTGGAGATTCTAAGAAATCCACATGGTGATAGAGATTCTGAGAAGAAGTCCACGTATTTAAATTAAACCCAAGTGTTGTTGAGAGATTCTGAGAAGTCACGCATTCAAAATGACTGAAGCCACGTATTCAAAATGTGTTCTATTCATAATGATAAGATGTTAGGCATCGGAGATAAAGAAAAGATTAAACAGAAAATGGGTAAAGATGAATTTAAAGAAATATGGGACCCGTAGGCAGTGTGAATGGGGGTGATGAAGGAAGTTAATGATCCTAAGAAACAAAAGAAATATGCACGATGGGGTGTGTTGTTTGAGGATTGTGCAGGTATTTTAACATATTGCAATTGAAGAAAAGTTTATGTGGATAAACTGGCACAAGCCGCTAGAGATGCTACACAAGATATGTGGGATTTATTAGACATAGTATTAAAGGAGCCAAGAGCAGATACAGGGAGAGTTCCTAAAATCGATGATATTCATAGCTGGCAGGAATATGCTTCAAAACTGAAAGCAGCGATTGCCAAGGCAGGGAGACATGTGACGAATGTTTCTGAAAACTGTGGTATACAGGTTGTAGCTATTTCTCCTGGGCACCTGGAGGAAGCTGAGAATGAGTGGGGCGAGTATGTGAAACTGCATCCAAAATTACCCCGCTATAGTGAAATAGATCAGGAATTGACGGAATTGACGGTGGGAATTGACTGGTCAAGTGGGGGTTTATCAATCCATGGGTGTGCGAGATTTGACTAGTATTGTAAATACATTGCCACTCATGAAATCTAACAGTACCAATTCTGAATTTTGGGATCGTTTGTGGGTAGTGGCAAGAGCCAACCGCCTAGCAGTAAAAGATCTGTATTCAATTTGTGAGCAGGTCTGCCCGTCTACATACACAGGACAGATCGTTAATCTCACCCCTCCTTTACAGCCACCAACGAATGCAGATGATTACGCAACTCAGTATAGAGTGCTGCGTACTGAAGTACAGCGTATAATTGTAAATAGAATTCAAACTTTCACTAATGTGACAATGATTAGGCAGGGTCCTAATGAACCATTTGTTGATTACACTGAGCGATTCACAAAGGCACTGAAAGAATTTGTGGCAGCACGAGGGGGGCCTGACTTAGATTCTCCAATCATGCTCCACACTGCGCAGTTAAATATGAATGCTAAATTTACACAGTTGTTTTATTCTTCACTGCCAACAAAAATTGACTGGTCTTCTTTAGTTGCATGGGGGACACGGGCTCAAGACATCGTGGAACAACAGAAAAAAGGACTGGTTGCTGCAGTTGGTCAGCCCTCTGCTCCAGCATTTCCCTGTTATCATTGCCAGCGTGAAGGTCACTACGCAAACAGGTGTCCTGATCGAAATTTAGAGTGAAATTTCAGAAAGCCTAGTTCCTCTTTTCAACAACAGCAGACACCAAAACCACTTCCTCGAGATCGTGCTAAAAATAACCCTGGTGCAGAGAAGCTTTAGAGAATACAGACTGACAGATAGTGGCCTCCATTTTATATGAACACGAAGACCCTCGTCCATTTTTACATTCTAACCTAGGAGGCCAGGATGGCTACATTCTTGTTGGCCCCCGGGTCTGCATCTCAGTAACTGTTATTAATTTGCCTTAAACAAACAAATGCATCTTCAAGGTATATCTGGTCGCAGTCTTTTCACACAGTCTCTATTGATTCCTCTAATAATATGTCCATTTGAACAGCCTTTTTGGGTGCAATTCTGGGTTGGAGAAAGCCAAGTTGGCACGGTAATGGGAGTGATATATTGAGTAAACTGGAAGCAGATGTTTTGCTGACTAGGGGTCAATTAATTAGTCAGTGTTTACCAATTCCCATACCAGTGCTCCATAAAACTGGAACTCCTAAATTAAGCCTTGGAGCTATCACAGCTAATGAAAAGGAGTCTACTGATTCCTCAGTGATACAATATTTCGCTGAGAAATTTCCAAATTTGTGGTCAACTTCTAAACTTGATGTTGGTCTTTGCAGGATTGAACCTTTGAATGTTTCAGGTCCTATACATCCTCCAGTATTCCAGTATCCTCTTCGGAGAGAAGCAGAGAGAGAGCTGCACAGGAAATTGTGAACCAGCTTCAGGAATCAGGGGTTTTGGTAAGGTGTACTTCCTCAATGAACTTACCTATGCAGCCTGTGAAAAAAAAAAAAAGATAAAAAAAAAAAAAAAAATAAAAGCCAGATGGTAGCTAGAGGTTAACTATAGACTACACCGCATTGAATGCTGTGACTCCTAAAATAACTCCTATTGTTGCTAATCTGTCAACCATTCTTAATGACATTTCTCCAAACCATCGCTATTTTAGCGCAGTAGACATAACCAATGGTTTTTGGTCTTGTCCTATCAGAGAATAAGTACAATACAGATTTGCCTTTCAATATTGTGACGACATTCTTCTCGCATCTCAAGATAAAGCACAACACTTGAGTGGACTCACTTGGTTGTTGAAAATACTCCAAGAGGCGGGTTTCCTCTTGAACAAACAAAAGGTGCAATTGTTTCAATCGGAAGTTAAATTTTTAGGTCAAAGTATAGGTCGTGAGGGAAAGAGACCTCTTCCAGACAGGGTCATAGCCATCACTCAATTGAATAAGCCAACCACAGTTACTGGTTTAAGATCATTAATGGGGCTATTTAATTTTAATCGGATGTATATCCCAGATTTTTCTGATTTGTCTGATTTGGCTAAACCTCTAATAGAGGCTCTTAAAGGAGGCCTTCCGGGTGCTTCCCCTTTGGAGTGGACAGCAGACATGGCTGAGTCCTTTACTCTCCTCAAATCCGCATTAGCCTCCTCTTCCGCATTACATCACCCCGGCATGACAAAGACATTCCATGGTTGCACACATGTTGGGCCAAGTGCTTATAACTGTGTGCTGGGACAATGTAAAGGTGACAAAAGTTATGGCATTGTTGGGTATTATTCAACTTTGATTCCCTCTTCCATGAATGGACAGATGAATGGACAGATGCCATGTTTGATGGCATCATGTATTTTTCTTTTGAATTACTCTGTATTTTTGGTTTTGATTTAAGGAAAAGGTTGTGGCGTGTCTTTAGATAAGACTCGAGTGGGGGATTGGTGTGTGGAGATTCTACGAAATCCACATGGTGATAGAGATTCTGAAAAGTCACGCATTCAAAATGACTGAAGCCACGTATTCAAAATGTGTTCTATTCATAATGATAAGTTTCATTTCAAAAGTTAAAAATTAATATTTCATGGTAGTGATCGGTCTCATATATATATTAACAGGTTTCATTTTTATATTCAAAAATGTTTTTGGTAAATTTTATGGTATATTTCATATGTAATTTCACAGTATTTCTAACTGCGTAGTCAGCTGAGTCTGTTTCGCATATGAAGTTGAACTGCACGTATTGTTCTTTTGTATCAATATTTCTTAGAATTATCAGTATGATACTTTGAATCTAAAAGAGGAAGAAGTCCAAAATCGAGACATTAACTAGACTATTTTTAAAGGTTAGGTGTTATTAGTGATAGCCAGATGACGACTTATGTCTGGAACAACAGTATATAAGATAGACTCTGCAAAATAGAATAGGGTTTTTGACTTTCTGAGACTCTGGTCTCTCTATCTTTTCAGCTCACTTCCTCTTCTTTGGCTTCACTCGACAACTCTTAGACTCAGACTTAGAACTCTTACAGGTTTTTATTCAAATTCAGATACCTTGAAATTCAGATACTTTGATACTCTGATACTTTAATATTTTAATACTTAATATTTTGGTAATTTTGATTTAAAACAAATAACTGTTTATGTTTAAATTACAATTGTATTAATGTTTTGATTAATAATGGTTGGGTTCAATCCATCATAAATGGATTGTTATTAAAAATGTACTAACATTGGATTTATATTTTCTATATTTGAAGGTTGTTATTATTATCCAGAACTTTATTTCCAAGTTATGATTTGTGGTTTCTGTTCTCTATATTCTTTTTAATAAATTTACATATTACACCTTGACCGTCTGAATTGGATTAAATTTTGCATCAGTTACCAAAGATCTTAAACATAATGAACCAAATGCACATTGATGGACTTTCTACCATCTGTTCTGCAAAATGTAAACAAATGTATATTTCTGCAAGCGTAAATATTGTGGAAATATCAATAATAATTGTGTCTAGGCGAAGGCATTCCTCCTGGAAAAGAGCTAACGCGGATTTGGAGGGTATTCATTTCATACTCTGTGACAGCTTATTCAATGTAAAAATTATACATTGTACTGAATTTATAAGTTAAATGTACAACAAACTGGTAATGTCATGGTGGTATCATGTACTGTAATCGAATGTAGCCTAAGTTATATCTGTTGAACCGTAGACAGCACACGCGGTGTTTATCTAATAAAGATTTTCATTGCTAGCAAACAATAGCCTTTGCAGTTTTTCTTTTAATTGACTGTAGATCCAAAGCCACGTTTTCAAAATATAAAATGGATACTCCACCCCAAAATGAAAATTTTGTCATTAATCACTTACCCCCATGTGGTTCTAAACCTGTTAAAGCTTTGTTCGTCTTCGGAACACAATTTAAGATATTTTGGATATCTTGGATGAAAACCGGGAGGCTTGAGACTGTCCCATAGACTGCCAAATAAATAAAAGTGTCAAGGTCCAGAAAAGTATCATCAGAATACTCCATCTGCCATCAGTGGTTCAACTGTAACGTTATGAAGCGACATGAATACTTTTTGTACAAAAAAAAAAAAAAAAAAAAAAAAAAAAAAAAAAAACACTATTCAACAATTCGTCACCTTTGTGTTCTTACAAGGGATACATCAAATCAACCAGAGAGTTAGATGCAAATACCTATTTTTTTGTGCTTTGCTCCCTATTTCTGTACATTCTGTACACATTTTTGGCACAAACACTAAAACTGAAATCTTTTTGGGACTGTAATAATACCACAACAAAAGAAGACTCTTTGCCTCGCACTGCAAGCAGCTTACATTCCAGAGACGGGAAAACACAGCAGCCCACATTCAAATAGAAGAGAAAGAAAATGCCTCCTGTTGAATCTACTTGCAGCATGAACTGCCATCAACTTCTACAAAGGATTGCGATTCTTGAAACAAAATTACTTGCTAGACTTCCAAAACAGGCGGAACACTCAGCAGACCGTCATCATGGACCCCTTCAGCATACAGCCGGCGAGTCCCATGAATCTAGTGAATCTCAACAGTTTATATCTATATTTATATCTTTATCTAGGAATAAGTGTAAAATTACACCATTCTTAGAATTTTGACACACTTAAGACTAAAATTTTACTCTGAGCGGCTTTATACAAACGGCCCCTGGTTTTTGCTAGCGAATCGCTTGAACTGAATGATTGAAGTCACGAGTTTGAATCAATTGGAGCGGTTCCAGCATAAATGATTCACTTGACTGATTGGATTTGTCTGTTCCTCCGCTTTTCGCGTCTTCAGCCATTTTTACATGACCCTCAGTACTACCACTGGCTTAGCAAGCTAGTTTTATACTGAAATAAGAGAAAAAATAATGATGTTTACAAAGAAAATATTGATATTTACATTCCAAAGATAACATCCAACACAAATCTATGAACATATTCAGATGAGGTAACCAGTTTACTGCGAACTAGTAAAACACTCTATACATCTAAAACACATCTAAATATAGGTTAGATGGAAACATTGTGCATTATGATCAGGTTTGTAACTTATTTCACTATATTTGAAATAGTTTGAGCTGCAGTTCAGTTGGTGACAGTTCAATTGGAAATCAGTTGAAAGCGTCCAGTCATCTCATACCACTGAAGTGAATGTTCAATTTTTCAGTATATTTTAATAAATACTTGAGAAATGATTGTTGTATCTGTTTGTATAAGTCTATATAGGGTGTTATTGTTTTTTATGATTGTATGTGTGTGTATAGGGTGTTCATAAATGTTTTAATCAAAATTGTTGATGTGGTTAAATTTTATCATTTGATCAGCTGAACTGTGCTCGTATGTTTTAAACACTTCGGCTTCTTAACTCAGCTCATGTATTTCTTGATAGCGTGCAGTTTTCTAGAGTATTTCTTTAACTTCTCAGGTAATATAAATGGTGTGACCCATTTCAGGGACAAATTAGTATTCGCTGGATATTGATAAGGACATATTTTTTGTCCACCGGCCACTGTGGCTGCTGGATTTCAAAATCTACCAGCCACTCAATGTTTTTACCAGCCACTTTCTTGTTTTTAACCGACAATGTGTAACTGCATGTGAAAATTAATACTACAAGATCTACAATACTTAAGCAGTTTATTTAATCTCAAGTCTCAGTGAAATGCTGACATTTTCTCTTTCAGTGATGCTCAAAAATGCTGCCTATCTAGGTAGCTTACTAGGTTTTGAAACAGCCGACTCTTGCTGAAGTAGCTCATTCTCTCAACTCTACACTGCACTCAACTTTTTTTAATGCACAGAAACATTTTTTGCGATATTCTAAACAGTTTTCGTACGCATTAATAATGTTGTATTTAATTCCAAAGGAAACCCAGACAGCAAGCAGATTCGGTGCAGATCCGGCCCACATGGATTTCACGCGGGCCAGATGTGGGCCGGATCTGGGCCAACATTATGTTGCTGTCTGGGAAGGAAGCACCAGTATAAGGGGAAATTATTATTATTTTTTTTTTGTGGTTGAGGGAACACGTGTGGTAAAGTCCCCTGTTCAACACTGTATCACTGACAGAAATCTTGGCTCGCAAACTTTTACGCCGTCGACAAACGAAGGGGTTTTTAATACATCGTTTTTACGCGTCTCGTCACGCCAGAGCTGTCAAACATGTGTAGCGATACAATGTTGTTTCTACAAAAAATACTGAACATCGTAACAACTTACTAGCCACAGAGCTAACTTCTGAAAAAGGACTTGAAGACTGGAAATAAAATGCATTCCCCCGGACATCAGTTATTAGACACAGATAATACTGTTTGTTAGTTTGCTTATTATGCCGTTAAAAACAATAAGATAAACACAAACTGTCCATATAATCTAAAATGTTGCAGAATGCTGGAGGAGAATGAACTTACCGGGGTTTGACAGAGACGTGACATTATGCGGAAATGTGTGCGCGATAACAAATTCAACTCTTCACGCGATCTTGTGTATCATGAGCGCGTGCTATAAAACGTACTGTAAATAAACAACAAATGTATCACTCCGCCAGCGGCACTAACTTCAGCTGCAAACACTGTACTGGGAGCAACGCCGCCGGTAGGTGAAGCGAGTTTACCCGCCACAACACAAAATCATCCGCATTTGGCTGGTGGCAGGTGCTAATTTCCATCCCTGACGCGAAATGTCGTGAACAGCTAACTCACCTCAGAAGACTCCACGACCAAAGCTTCGGCAGCTCTTGATGCCTCGTCAGGCGATGACTTAAATAACAGCGCTTTGCACAAAGGTACCTGGCTTTACAGACAGACTTCGATGTAGAAAACTTCTCTCTTTCTTCTTCGTTGACGTTTTATGGCGGTTGGCAAACCAGCTTTAGGTCCGTTTACCGCCACCTACTAGGATGGAGTGTGGAACCTCTCTGTTTCAAAAAAGAAAGAGATTTAATGGCGGTTGGCAAACCAACGTAAAGGGTGCATTCCCGCTAAGTTACCTACTGGAAAGGAGTGTGAAGCGCACAGTGAATATTAAATTTAGAAACAAGAGCTATACATTTTTTTTTTAAATAAATAACAATAATAATAATGATAATAATAAAAATCCCCAGAAAAAGACACCGGTATCCTAAATAATCAATCCAGTTTCCTTTAATTAAGTAACTAAGTCGCGATACATTCTTGATTGTTTAGGTCCATCAGCTAACAAAACCTAGCAGGGTTCCTCAATTAGTTTTCGCCGAGGGCCACTAACCTATATATATAAATTATCATTATTATTACAATTATTATAAAGGTGCTGGTCAGAATATCATCAAAAAGTTGATTTCACTAATTCAATTCAAAAAGTGAAACTTATATATTATATTCATTCATTACACACAGACTGATATAGTTCAAATGTTTATTTCTTTTAATTTTGATGATTATAACTGACAACTAAGGAAAATCTCAAATTCAGTATCTCAGGAAACTAGAATATTACTTAAGACCAATACAAAGAAAGGATTTTTAGAAATCTTGGCCAACTGAAAAGTATGAGCATGTACAGCACTCAATACTTAGTTGGGGCTCCTTTTGCCTGAATTACTGCAGCAATGCGGAGTGGCATGGAGTCGATCAGTCTGTGGCACTGCTCAGGTGTTATGAGAGCCCAGGTTGCTCTGATAGTGGCCTTCAGCTCTTCTGCATTGTTGGGTCTGGCATATCGCATCTTCCTCTTCACAATACCACACAGATTTTCTATGGGGTTAAGGTCAGGCGAGTTTGCTGGCCAATTAAGAACAGGGATACCATGGTCCTTAAACCAGGTACTGGTAGCTTTGGCACTGTCTGCAGGTGCCAAGTCCTGTTGGAAAATGAAATCTGCATCTCCATAAAGTTGGTCAGCAGCAGGAAGCATGAAGTGCTCTAAAACTTCCTGGTAAACGGCTGCGTAGACCTTGGAGCTCAGAACACACAGTGGACCAACACCAGCAGATGACATGGCACCCCAAACCATCACTCACTGTGGAAACTTTACACTGGACCTGAAGCAACGTGGATTGTGTGCCTCTCCTCTCTTCCTCCAGACTCTGGGACCCTGATTTCCAATGGAAATGCAAAATTTACTTTCATCAGAGCACATAACTTTGGACCCCTCCGCAGCAGTCCAGTCCTTTTTGTCTTTAGCCCAGACGAGACACTTCTGACGCTGTCTGTTGTTCAAGAGTGGCTTGACACAAGGAATGCGACAGCTGAAACCCATGTCTTGCATACGTCTGTGCGTAGTGGTTCTTGAAGCACTGACTCCAGCTGCAGTCTACTCTTTGTGAATGCAATCAGCAGACAGTATATAGACAATAAAAGCTGTCGATAGAATTATTGAGTTTAATTCTTGGTGAAACAAATAAAAATAATAATAAAATAAGTGAAAATAGAAACCAGTGAGACAGATTTATCCTTTTATTGACCTACAAGATACAAAAAAAAAAAAAAACCCAACAACAACAACAACAATAAAGAACGAGCCAGCTTTGTATGTAAAACACAAAATTGAACAATACAAAACTCATCCAAAAGAGTCCTCTTTGAGTTGATTTGAATCTCACAGATGAAACTGCTGAACTTTATTCACGGGGAAAACTAGATGATGTTTCTTTTTCCTGCTGTTTGTTATGGCTTGATTAGGACTGATTTATACTGAAGAGATTGTATTGCTCAATGCATTATTGTGTCAGGTTTAGTGAAGACAGTATATAGACAGTATATCTGAAGATGATCTTATTGTGACTAATACGGTTTCTCTCCAGTGTAGATCCTTTCATGTGATTTCAGATGTTCTGACTGACTGAATCGCTTGTCGCGGTGTGAACACTTGTATGGTTTTTCTTCAGTGTGGATCCTCTGGTGCAGTTTCAAATTTTGAGCTGTAAAAATTAAGGTTTTTACTTAGTAGCACTGTGCTCTCAACTTCAAAAAGTTATAAGCACCAGCAAAAATTTAGGATCACCCACCAAAACTGCCAACTGTTCAGAATAGAGCAGCATCCTGATTATTAATAGTCTCAACAATCAATACCTGATCCTGATTTCCAATGTGTAAGCAAATGGGCTGATTCTGATTGCTGTTTTATTTTATTTTTTTTAAGCAAAAGGCAAGAAAAAATGAAAATATGAGTACATGAACATGATGTCTATTTGCTCTATTACTGGCTGAACTCTCTGTAGCCATTTAAATTTAGAGGCAACCACTGCATTTTAATCAGGATCCAAACAAAGATGCTGCATATAATTTCAAAATCTGAAGCAAAGACAGACTGGCCTGACTTCAGCTTAGTTCAATTATACTATGTAAGTTGCATAACGTAAAACATTTGCACAAAACAAAAATAGTGTGATAACACAGATTCACTCTCTGCCAGCAGGTGGCGCTTATGGAACAGCAGCAATACAGCGTTTATTTGGTTACCGCTGTAAACAAATAAAATGAAAAATACCACTTTTATATGTAGTATAGGGAGGTAAGATGAAAAAAAAAATCTCCAACATTTTCTGAAGACATACTCAGAGATATATTCATATACAGGTGCTGGTCATATAATTAGAATATCATCAAAAAGTTGATTTCATTAATTCCATTCAAAAAGTGAAACTTGTATATTATATTCATTCATTACACACAGACTGATATATATATATTATATATGATATATATATATATATTATATATGATATATATATAAATATATTAAATGTTTATTTCTTTTAATTTTGATGATTACTGACAACTAAGGAAAATCCCAAATTCAGTATCTCAGAAAATTAGAATATAACTTAAGACCAATACAAACAAAGGATTTTTAGAAATCTTGGCCAACTAAAAAGTATAAAAATGAAAAGTATGAGCATGTACAGCACTCAATACTTAGTTGGGGCTCCTTTTGCCTGAATTACTGCAGCAATGCAGTGTGGCATGAAGTCGATCAGTCTGTGGCACTGCTCAGGTTTTATAAGAGCCCAGGTTGCTCTGATAGTGGCCTTCAGCTCTTCTGCATTGTTGGGTCTGGCATATTGCATCTTCCTCTTCCCAATACCCCATAGATTTTTAATGGGGTTAAGGTCAGGCGAGTTTGCTGGCCAATTAAGAACAGGGATACCATGGTCCTTAAACCAGGTACTGGAAGCTTTGGCACTGTGTGCAGGTTCCAAGTTCTGTTGGAAAATGAAATCTGCATCTCTATAAAGTTGGTCAGCAGCAGGAAGCATGAAGTGCTCTAAAACTTCCTGGTATACAGCTGTGTTGACCTTGGACCTCAGAAAACACAGTGGACCAACACCAGCGGATGACATGGCACCGCAAACCATCACTGACTGTGGAAACTTTACACTGGATCTCAAGCAACGTGGATTGTGTTCCTCTGCTCTATTCATCCAGACTCTGAGACCCTGACATCCAAAGGAAATGTAAAATTTACTTTCATCAGAGCACATAACTTTGGACTACTCAGCAGCAGTCCAGTCCTTTTTGAAGCGAGACGCTTCTGACGCTGTCTGTTGTTCAAGAGTGGCTTGACACAAGGAATGCGACAGCTGAAACCCATGTCTTGCATACGTCTTTGTGTAGTGGTTCTTGAAGCACTGACTCCAGCTGCAGTCCACTCTTTGTGAATCTCCCCCACATTTTTGAATGGGTTTCGTTTCACAATCCTCTCCAGGGTGCGGTTATCCCTATTGGTTGTACACTTTTTTCTATCACATCTTTTCCTTCCCTTCACCTCTCTCTTAATGTGCTTGGACACAGAGCTCTGTGAACAGCCAGCCTCTTTTGCAATGACCTTTTGTGTCTTGCCCTCCTTGTGCAAGGTGTCAATGGTCGTCTTTTGGACAACTGTCAAGTCAGCAGTCTTCCCCATGATTGTGTAGCCTACAGAACTAGACTGAGAGACCATTTAAAGGCTTTGCAGGTGTTTTGAGTTAATTAACTGATTAGAGTGTGGCAACAGGTGTCTTCAATATTGAACCTTTTCACAATATTCTAATTTTCTGAGATACTGAATTTGGGATTTTCCTTAGTTCTCAGTTATAAACATCAAAATTAAAAGAAATAAACATTTGAGATATATCAGTCTGTGTGTAATAAATAAATATAATTTACAAGTTTCCCTTTTTCAATGGAATTAGTAAAATAAATCAACTTTTTGATGATATTCTAATTATATGAGCAGCACCTGTAAACCCCAACCATAATTCAGTATTTAACATTTTCTTCCAATACCTCGTTCACCGTGAACAGTGACCTGCTCTGCCTACCACAGTATTATCTCCTCTATCTCATCTATGCATCCGTCTTCAGGGTCTCTGGCCTCTGTTAACGCCCATTGACAGACTTCTGAACTGCTTCCACATAAAAAATATGAATGTGGTTTCTCCTTTGAATGAACTTTCAGGTGCTTCTTCAGGCCTGAAGCCCACAGATATGTTTTGTTGCATTGATCACATGTGTGCAGCTCCTCTACACTGTGGCTGTTCATGTGCTCCTTAAGGTGTGACGACTGTCTGAAATGCTTTCCACACTGATCACATGTGTACGGTTTCTCTCCAGTGTGGATCTTCCTGTGAACCTTGAGACTCTGTTTGTATGCAAAACATTTTCCACATTGATCACATGTGTGCAGCTTCTCTACACTGTGGACGTTCATGTGGTCCTTAAGGTGTCCTTGTTGTCTGAATCTCTTCCCGCACTGATCACATGTGTACGGTTTCTCTCCAGTGTGGATCCTCATGTGAATATTGAGACTCTTCTTGCATGTCAAACTCTTTCCGCACTGAACGCAGGTGAATCTTTTCTCGTCTTTTCTTTTCTGTAAAGAGATACTTTCAGTCTGTGACTTGACATTGATTTTTCCATTTTTGACATGATGTTTCTCCATCAGGTCTGAAATTAAAATTATATAAATACATTACAAATCTTAAAAAATCAGAGAGGTGAGATGTCATAAAAGTGAAGCTGAAAGAAGAGGTTACACAAGGTTATGAAGGCACAGTGATCTCCAAATTACAATTTTTTAAAACATTACAGGCACAAACCCTTGTTTTCTTCGGAGTGATCAAACAGTTGAAACATAAATACTTGGTCATACAGTAAAGGTATAATTCGATTTATAATTCAAAGCATTCAGTTCCTTTTAGGGCACGAAATCATTTGTTAACGTTGTGAATGGCACGCAGCTACATGTACAGTATTATGTGCAATATGTAAAAACACATCGCAATAAAAAGAATAAGACTCTGTATTGTTCATTTTACAAATTGCACAGGGAATACAAATGTGCCAACCTGTAATAAAAATGTCCTGAAACTTTTTGTAAACCTTGAAAATGTGTCATTTATGTGGGGAAAGTTAACTTAAGCAGTGTTATTATAGTATTTTTAATTAGTTTTATTTCTGTATTATTTTCAGTTTTCATCTGAAAATTTTGGTATTCATTTATTACTTTTTAAATAATAATAAAAAAATAATAATATTTTGTTATACAAAGTCTTTGTTGAATAATGAAAGAACTTGTGGGTTAAATCTTGAAGACTCAAAGTCTGTGGTTAAAGCACCACTTAGTGATAAAAGGCAGAAAAATACATGCAGCGGTAAAAGTATTATTCTGGCTGAGTACCATCTGTGGACAGTCTCCCCAATGTTATTTATTGGTTCATTATGTTCATTCACAACAAGGTTTTTTTCTACTACAAACACTAAATTTGAAGAACTGCTTGAAGCTTTATATTCTAATGAAAGTGAAAATGAAAGTGACGTGACATACAGCCGAGTATAGTGACCCATACTCAGAATTTGTGCTCTGCATTTAACCCATCCAAAGTGCATACACACACCATGAACACACACCCGGAGAGGGTGTTTATTTTTTTGCGTATATATGTGTTATTTTATTGATTTTATTCGGAATCATTTTTTAATAGTTATAGTGATTTTATTAATGTCTGTTTGTTCTTCAGTGTGTTTGATTCTGCAGTGTTCTCTCTGTCCTTCAATAAACTCTGTCTCTGCAGATTTCACTTCTTCCTGATGCTTTGATGCTCGTCTTCACTTGTAGACTGATGGAAATATTCCAGCATTTATTGATGAACTGCAGTGGGAGGAGCTTCACTGAAGGTGTGATTGTTGTGGGAGGAGCTTCACTGAAGATAATACTGTTGTGGGAGGAGCTTCAGTGAAAGTAATACTGTCGTGGGATGAGCTTCACTGAGGTGTGATTGTGGTGGGAGGAACTTCACTGAAGATGTGTTTGTTGTGGGAGGAGCTTCAATGAAGACAATACTGTTGTGGGAGGAGCTTCACTGAGGTGTGCTTGTTGTGGGAGGAGCTTCACTGAAGATAATACTGGTGTGGGAGGAGCTTCACTGAAGATGTGTTTGTTGTGGGAGGAGCTTCACTTAAGGAGGAGCAGGTCTGGCAAAATTAAGAAAAATCAGTTACTGAGTTTGTATTTACACTAATTCACACATTTTAACTCTTGATGTTCGCCTATCCATTCGTCTCATAAAGTAACTTTTGAGTAAATCAATTACAGTGTTTTATACTAATTCAAAAACGGTATCCTTTCTTAGTTTCTACAAATTTCATTCATATATTTAAATTGAATTGAACGAATAAACATAGAAATATAATTTTGCAAATTTGCAAGGTACAACTGAGTTTGAATTAACAATTTTTGTTTTTGTTAATGTCGTTTCAGCTTTTCGTTTTATGTGAAACATGGTTATTACAGATTAATGAAATTAATGTAGTTATTATATATCTTGTAATGTCACAATATGTGATTGTCTCATTTGTTTAAGTGTGTTGACAGCAATAAAATCACCTTAATGTGACAATTAACATATCTGAAGTCATCAGCATAATGAATGAGGTGAAAACAGGATCTATTGACATGAAATAAAGAGGATTTTCAGCAGCTGATAATATTGATGAGCTTCAGACTAAAAAAACTCATTAAAAAAGACATACAGGATCAGCAGCACATCTATGGCGTTATTTTTTAGTCAAAAGTTATGAGCGTGTAAGACATGCTCACGAGCACATTATGTTATTTCACACGCGCAAAAATGAACCTTCAGCTGGCATGATAAAAAGAAGTACTCGCGCACAAATTCAACAACCGAGAGGTGTACATGTAGCTGCGAGCGAGCGCCTGGCATACTCTCTCTGCTTGTACAGTGGAATCCTGCTCGCGCGCAGAGGGCTTCTGCTCGCGGAGTGCTGTTTTGCTCGCGCAGTGGATTTCTGCTTGCTCAGCTGATTTCTGCTCCCTCGAGTCTACATGAATTTTGACAATTTGGGGGCGGAAACCACGGAGGGCACTAACCCTCTTATGATTGGTCACTTTCACACAGGGACATCCTTGTACCTTGATTGACAGCTCTCATTACAGGAAGCACGGAGTTGGGTTAAGTTACCACCGAAGAAGAGTGGGAATGAATTAGAATGAGTTTTCTAATATACATAAAATGTCTCTGCACGTATAAAATGCTGCACAAATCATAGTTAAATCAATTACCATCGATGTATATATTTGCGAACGATGAAGCCTACGTTTTGTTAAGTTAACATTAATGTTACATATTTTTGAGCAACAAGTAACGTAACTAGCTAGCCTATTCGTTCTGTAGCTAACGCCTTAGCCAACACTTGTGATGCTGATCGCCCGACACTCATTTTAAAACTTTTAATCTTTAAAAACTGCATCTTAGACAACTAACGTTAGGCTAACTGAATCATAACATAATTGTGCTATTCTTATTGACGCTGATTTAATGCATTTGATTTTGCAGGCTAACATCCAATGCAGTAAAATACTGTTTTGAATGTTGGGTAACTTAGCCACATGTTCACATTGTCCCTTATTGTATTACTTGTTGCTCAAAAATATGTAACGTTAATGTTAACTTACTTAACAAAACGTAGAGAGCTGTCAATCAAGGTACAAGGATGTTCCTGTGTGAAAGTGACCAATCATAAGAGGGCAGGGGCGCCCCCAAGGGGTGGCCACGGCCACCCCTGTCACCCCAGGATGATTTGCAGTGGCTACTATTAATTTAAATCTATTTTAAATCTATTAATTTTAGATCTATATAATTTATATATCATTTAATATAGTTACTATCACACGAAGAGTGACGTTTTTCTCCAGAAGTCTGCATAATTGCAAATGTGACATTGATTTCATACAACAGTTCAAATAAACAAGAAGTTAATATCAAGAGTTTTACGTTTTAGACAACATATTCACTTTTTGCGCTCTAATTCTAAAAAACAAAATCATTCCAAACACAGCCACTGTTTTTGCGTCTCTGAGCAACATGATAGTGTTTCGTTTCTGAATGAATCAACCGTTTAAATGATTCGGTTCAATCGCAATGACTCACTTATTAACAGTGACTCGCTGCCACCTGCTGTTTTAATTTCACATTTAAGGTACCATTTCATTTTTTAAACAATTTCAAACATCAGTTTTCAATGTTTTTATGTTTAATATATCAAAACTATTAATTTGTAACTCCAGGTTAAAGTATTCCATGTCCCTCAGAGCTCCATTAAACAGTGTGTAAAAAACATCTAAATGGCACTTCAGATGCAGTTTCTGTTTTCTCTGCATTGCAAAGATCAATTTTGTTGATACTGATTGCATTTGCTTGGTAACAACCCAAATGCAAGTGTCTGACTTAAAAGATGGTGCACACTTTTAGAAAAAAAATGGCGTAAAGGTTAAAAAAAAAAAAAAAAGCCTCAGCTGTCAGCACACTTAGAAATAAGATATAAGCACAATAACACACACAGCAAAATATTGTCTAATTTTCGTTATCGATAAAATCCCAGAAATCACAGAGATATAATTTTTTTGTCAATATTGCAAACCCTTTATTTATTTATTTTTTTTTTTTGATGTGCCACCCCAAGATTTACTGTGGCCTCATCTGGCCACCCCTATTAAAATTTTCTGGGGCGCCACTGTAAGAGGGTCAGTGCCCTCCTTGGTTTCCGCCCCCACATTGTCAAAAGTCATGTAGACTCGAGGGAGCAGAAATCAGCTGAGCGAGCAGCAGAAGCCCTCTGCGCGCGAGCAGGATTCCACTGTACAAGCAGAGAGAGTATGCCAGGCGCTCGCTCGCAGCTACATGTACACCTCTCGGTTGTTGAATTTGTGCGCGAGTACTTTTATCATGCCATTTTTGCGCGTGTGAAATAACATAATGTGCTTGTCTTACACGCTCATAACTTTTGACTAAAAAATAACGCCATAGACATCACCTTACTTTAAATATAAGTATTTGTGGATAGAAACTGATTATTTGTGTGAAGATATTTGCTGAAAGACTATACAACTGCTCTATTAAAACAATATGATTATTTTGCATAATATGATACAGAAAGAATACCAGACAATGTAAATATATACACTAATGACAACATATTGATCAACCATTATATTATATTTTTTGCGTATGAATCTACACACTGTTAGAATTGCTGATAACTGTATTCACAACAATTATGTAATTATATCATTAACACATCTTTTTGGTATGTCTGAAAAAAACAACTTTATATCTGTCTACTGAGGTATTTGGGTATGGTTTAAAATGTTCTACGTGGCTCAACAAGCAGCGAAACAATCAAACAACCAAAGGCTAAGTTACATAAAAGCAGAAATACGCTCAGATCTAAACAAATTGTCCTTACATGCTCGTTGTCTGTTGTAAATGTTTTATCAGCAGAGGCACGAATAGCGCTGAACCCGACGAAAACAAGGCAGAAATTGCCTTTAAATAAAATGTGTTTGGTTGTGTAAACACAAGAAAGCCGCGTGAATGACCAGACTAGACCTGACCTAGACGCTGGCTGAGCGTGCGTAGAGTGGTGACGTCATCACCGAGAGCCGAGCTCAACGGCATGTTGCCAAGTCCTCAGTTTTCCAGCCGGACGCCGAAACGCGACAGGGTTTGAGTAGCAAATGTGCGGGTTTTGTTGTGAAAACCTGGCAACCCTGCTCGACGGTTGCTCATCAAATAATCGCCAAAATCCATTTAAAACCACAAAACATCTATAAAACAGCATATCAGACAAACATAAGGTAAAGCAGTTACTGATGCAGAAGGACAGTCAGTCATGTGTGGGGTGAATTATAGTTTATTAGGCAATTAAAACGCTTTATTGAGAAATTTAACTAAGAAACAGTTTTTGCTAATGCAAAAACAATCAGCAGACAATAAATGTTGCTAATAAAATGTAAGAAGTAAAAATCACTTTAATCACAACAAAAATAACATGGTTTTGTGATATGCCATTGTAAAATAAATTATTTAAAGCAAAAGTGTGAAGGCATTATTAGAGCCATTCACTTACATAACATTTATGTAAAAAAAATTATACAATAAGAAAACAGAAACAAAGCACAACAAAAGAACAGTAAAAATAAATAAAACAAACGTACAATTGAAATAACAATGCAAGTTTTTCAGTAATGTCTACCAGCAGTATTCAGGTAAATATTAGCCTAAAAAAGAAACTAAATGAATGAATCTAATGTAAAAAAAAGAAAAAAAATATATATATATATAATATATTTTGTTTTGTTTTATTTTATTAAGTGTAGTTTTTTTTATTTATTTATTATTTATTTTAGATTGATTCCACCGGATTCCGGTAATACCCATGCTCTCAAGAGAGAAACAAGTAATCTTGAGTGCAAATGATTACGAAAAACATGGAAGTTTTTGGAATTGCATGGAAAAACATGTCCAGCTATAGACAGGTTTTAAAAGCAGCCAGGGTCGAGCACATCTGCAGATTCATAGAAAATAACCAAAACAATCCAAAGTTTTTATTTATCAAAGTGGCTAGATTTAAATAATCAGATGTCACCCAAACTAAACATTCCCTCACAGTTTAGTGAAAAAAAAAAAAAAAAAGTGAAGTGAAAGTCGTGACATTTGCCAAGTATCTTAACCCATACTCGGAATTGTTGCTCTGCATTTAACCCATCCAAGTGCACACACACAGCAGTGAGAAGTGAACACACAGTGAACACACACCCGGAGCAGTGGGCAGCTATATATCCAGCGCCCGGGGAGCAACTGGGGGTTTAGTGCCTTGCTCAAGGGGCACTTCAGCCGTGGGAATTGAGGGTGGAAGAGAGCGCTGTTCATTCACTCCCTCCCACCTACAACTCCTGCCAGCACCTAGACTCGAACCTGCGACCTTCGGGTTACAAGTCCAAATCTCTAACCATTAGGCCACAGCTGCCCAGGTGGCCTAATGGTTTAGTAGCAATTTAGTAGTTTTAGTAGCAATTACTTTATTAATCACTTCACTGAAAAAAATAGATATCATCAGAAATACAATAATAAATGTAGAATCTACAGGGTCTTGTATATCAGCTTCTTTCATCACCCCCGAAAAAAACATTCCAGTGCTTTACAACTATTAAGACAGGAAGAGCTAAATAAACTTTTCACTGCTTCAAAAGCAACATCATGTGTATTAGATACCCACTAAATTACTGAAAGAGTTGTTACCTGTACCGATTACCTTTTGTCTCTTTTAGAAGAAAACAAACATAACCCAATGTACTTATTCAATACAGTAGCTAAATTAATGAAAAATAAAGCATCATCAGGCGTTGATATTTACCAACAGCATAGCAGTAATGACTTTATGAACTACTTTACTTCCAAGATAGATAGTATTAGAGATACAATTGTAACCATTCAGCCATCAGCTACAGTATCACATCAGATAGTGTGCTATAGATCCCCTGAGGAACAGTTCCACTCAATCTTTACTATAGGAGAGGAAGAATTTTATAAACTTGTTAAATTATCTAAACCAACAACAAGTATGTTAGACCCTATTCCATCAAAACTCCTAAAAGAGGTGCTTCCAGACGACATAGATCCTCTTCTGACTATTTTTAATTCGTCATTGTCGTTAGGATATGTCCCCAAAACCTTCAAACTGGCTGTTATTAAGCCTTTCATTAAAAAAACACAACTTGACCCCAAAGAACTAGTTAATTACATACCGATCTCAAATCTTGTTTTCTGTCAAAGATATTAGAAAAGGTAGTATCTTCACAATTATATTCCTTCTTATAGAAAAATGATATCTGTGGGATTTTTCAGTCAGGATTTAGACCGCATCATATTACTGAGACTGCTCTCATTAGAGTTACAAATGACCTGCTCTTATCATCTGATTGTGGTTGTATCTCTCTATTAGTGCTATTGGATCTTTGTGCTGTGTTCGACACTACTGACCACAAAATTCTTTTGAATAGACTAGAAAACTTTGTTGCATTAGTGGATGTGCATTGGCATGGTTCAAATTGTACTTATCTGACCGCCATCAATTCATAGCAGTAAATTAAGAGGTATCATATCGATCACAAGTGCAGTATGGAGTACCTCAAGGCTCTGTACTAGGGCCGTTACTTTTCATGCTTTATGTGTTAACCTCATGGGGATATCATCAAAAAACATGGTGTTACCTTTCACTATATGCTGATAATACTCAGCTCTAAATTTCTTTGCGGTCCGTCGAAACATACCCATTTGAAAAACTAACAGATGATGAGTAATTTCTTACTGCTAAATTCTGAAAAAACAGAGGTATTAATTATCGGACCTAAAAGCTCCACATGGAATAGCCTAGAACACTGTCTAACACTTGGTGGCTGCTCTGTCAATTGTTCGTCATCATTTAGGAACCTAGGTGTGCTATTTGATAGCAATCTTTCCTTTGAAAACCATGTCTCTAGCATTTGTAAAATTGCATTTTTCAATCTCAAAAATATGTCTAAATTGCAGCCTATGCTCTCAGTGTGAAATGCAGAAACATTAATGCGTTCATAACCTCAAGGTTGGATTATTGTAATGTTTTATTGGGTGGTTGTTCTGCACACTTAATAAACAAACTCCAGCTGGCCCAAAATGCAGCAGCTAGAGTTCTTACTAGAACCAGGAAGTATGACTGTATTAGCCCGGTTCTGTCAACACTGCACTGGCTCCCTATTAAACATAGTATAGACTTTTAAATCTTGCTAATTACTTATAAAGCCTGAGATTTAGCACCTCAGTACACATTGATAAGTTACCAGTACTCTTATTCCATTATAGTACTCCATGTTCGCTGTGTTCTCAAAACTCTGGAAATTTGGTAATACCTAGAATATCAAAATCAACTAAGGGCAGCAGATCCTTTTCCTATTTAGCGCCCAAATTCTGGAATAATCTACCTAACATTGTTCAGGAGACAGACACACTCTGTCAGTATAAATCTAGATTAAAGACCCATCTGTTTAACCTGGCTTACACATAACACACTAACACAATTCTAATATTCAGATCTGTTAAAGGATTGTTAGGCTGCATTAACTTCCCATAACACCTGATGATTCCGTTATCTCTTAAGTTATTTTTTGCATTACACTAATATTTGTCTTTTTTTTTATTATTAATCTGTTTCATTCTTATTCCGAGGTCACAGTAGCCACCGAGATCCAGTCTGTATCCAGATCATTGATCCAGTACGTATCCAACCCAGATGCTGGATTAGCACCTAGAGATGACCTCCACAGCCCTGAATGTTTGTGAAGATCAGGACAACTATATGAGCCCCAGAGACAGATCCCCAGTGAAGACCTTGTCTCCTAGACGGCCATCGGGTAAAAGACTGCGGGAACTGGATGAGTCCTCTGCACAATCTAACTTTGCTGCAGCATGGAACAACCTGCTGGTTCGTCTGGCCCGAGGAGAACTGGTTCTCAGACTGAGCCTGGTTTCTCACAAGGTTTTTTTCTCTATTCTGTAACCAATGGAGTTCTGGTTTATTGCTATTGTCGCCTCTAGTTGGGAACACTTAAAGGGTTACTCCACCGCAAAATGAAAATTTTGTCATTAATCACTTACCCCCATGTCGTTCCAAATCTGTAAAAGGTTTGTTCGTCTTCGGAACACAATTTAAGATATTTTGTATGAAAACAGGGAGGCTTGAGACTGTCTCATAGACTGCCAAATAAATAACAGTGTCAAGGTCCAGGAAAGTATGAAAAGCATCGTCAGAATAGTCCATCTGCCATCAGTGATTCATCCGTAATTAATCCTGATGTAACAATGGAAAGTAGACAATTGCTAAACAAATATCTGTTAATTTTGATGACTTTTCTGGAGTGAGGTACATTGTTCTTCCAATTATTACTTAATAATAATTGTTATTAAACATTTATTTTTTTTTTTAAACATAATAGACACAAATCCCATATTTCTGTAGTGGGAACCAGGCCGCCCTCACCAATGGGGGGCATCAAGGGGCAGTGCCTCCCAAGTGACTCAATGGGCTCCCTGCTTGTATTATCACAAACTAACTTACTATTGAACACAAAATATATCTATTTCACTGATCTCACCAATAAATACAAGCAAAGCAGCATTTAGCTCAAAGGCCCAATAATCTCTACAACGTTAACTTAATAGGAAGCTAATAACACAATATCTTTTAATAGGAAATTCATAGTCAATGTACTAATGCATATAGTACACAAAGTATTTAATTAGGTTCATAAATAACTTAAAAACAAAAACCTTGCCAAAACCTTGAATAGACCTACCTCATTATTCAAATATCAAGGAAGTAGTCTGAAATTTTGTTTAGTAAAATTAAAGCATGCAATTTGGGTGTAGCATGATATAGATAAATTATATAAGACAGTGCCAGAGGTTTATAATATAAGTGATTCCTTAAAGGAGACATATTATGCCCCTTTTTACAATATGTAATATAAGCCTCTGGTGTCCCCAGAATGTGTCTGTGAAGTTTCAGCTCAAAATACTCCACAGATCATTTGTTATAACATTTTGAAAATGCCTATTTTAAGTGGAAGCAAAAAAAAACACAATTTTTAGGGCCAGTTTCTTTAAATGCAGATGAGCTACTGCTCCCCGTCCCCTTTTCCAGAATAGAGCTGAGCCATTACAGCTCAGACCTGTTAAAACATCTGTTTTGGTTCTGATTATCATGTTTATTGCGCTGAAATCATGCGTTTTAAACCATATGAGTTAAAACTTCTGATATACAGTTTTCTGAGTGCACACATCCAAAGCACATAGACAGAAAGCGGCTGTCACAGCATGTGAGTACTAAACTAAGTTCTCATTCACACACAAGTTTACGTTAAAAACGCACACGAGTTACAAAAACAGTCGGTTATTATGTCTATGAAGATTGAAGACTGCTAGGAAATAAATTGCATGTTTATTTTAGATCTGTGTGGCAGCAGCAATATACAGTAAATAAATGCACTGCTCTCTTGTCTCCTCTGAGGCTGGGACTCTAAACAGTGTTCTGTGCAGCCAAAGACAGAATAGTTAGCGTGTTTTGCTCAAACTTTCGCCATGCCATTAGAGCTGGTACACCGTTGTTGCTTGCGAAAACAAAATGACGGCGCCGTGGGTATAAACTTACAGATTAAGGGGCGGTAATATTTGTAGTAGACTGGGTTTCTCATGTTGTGAAATGCTGTTATGTGATTGGTTCTTGGGATCACGTGCTTCGGGGAGGGGGGGAATCAGGAAGCTCGGAAGTGAGCTGCAGAGCAGTGTGTGTATCTGCTGTTGTTTTTGGCTGTTTTTCAGTAAACGTTATTGAGTTATTCAACCCACCATCTACCGTGTCTTGATCTAACCCCCAAGATATTACATTGGCGACGAGGATGGTGCTAATAGGACGAGTGGAAGAGTTCAAGGAGTCGCGGGAGGATTTCGCATCCTACCTGGAGAGATTTGAACTATGGCTATTGGCAAACGAAATAAAAGCAGAAAAACAGGTCAGTGTATTTTTAGCGTGCATTGGACCAGAAACTTATGGACTGCTGAAGAACTTGGTCATACCAAAGAGGCCAGCAGAAATGACGTATAAAGAGTTGACTGACGCATTGAAATCACATTATCAGCCGAAGCCTTTGGTCATAGCGGAGAGATTCTGTTTTCAAAAACGTGATCAAAAAGAAGGAGAGTCAGTGATGGATTACATAGTGGCAATAAGACAATTGTCGAAGGATTGTGAATATGGAACTCACTTAGATGACACATTGAGAGATCGTCTGGTGAGTGGACTGTCCGCTGAGTCGATTCAAAGGAAATTACTGGTGGAAAGAGAGCTAACGTTTGCCGGAGCATGTGAGATAGCGTTGACAATGGAGATGGCGTCGAAGAATTCTCTTGAAATCTTGGGAAAAGTACAGGCTGCAGCTGTAAATCAAGTCTCTAAATCATATCTTGGAAGCAAGGGACAACGCCAGTATAGACATGGAAATGAGAATCCAAAACTGAAAAATTATCAGGAAGGGGACAGCGAACAGAGATGCTACCATTGTGGGGGAGGGTGACACTCACCTCAGGAATGCCGATTCAAAAATGAGAAATGTCATGCGTGCTCCAAGACAGGGCATATTTCCAGAGCATGTTGAAATAGGAGACAGACCGCCAGGGCCCAGTATGTGGAAACGGAGGATCACAATGTAGACAGTGAAGATGACCCGTTAGGGGTCTTTACAATTTACATGGCATCCAGTGGGGATGGAGGCATTAAAGTTAATGTGAAAGTGTGTGATGAGGACATTAGCATGCAGTTGGATACTGGTGCGGCATTGTCCCTTGCATCTGAAGTGTTGCACCAAAATAAGTTTTCGCATTTACCCATTGAAAAGTCCAACATCAGATTAAAAGCATACTCAGGAGAAATAATTCCCCTTCTTGGCTATGTTCAGGCATCAGTGCAGTATGGGAACCAAAAAGCTACACTGCCTCTCATCATAGTGAAAGGTGACAGGCCTGCTCTGTTTGGCCAAAATTGGCTGGAGAAGCTAAAGCTGGACTGGAGGAATATTTTCACAGTCGAAAAAGGAACTAAACATGGTGACCCGGAATTACAAGCAGTGCTGCAGCGCCACACTGTGGTGTTTTCGGAGAAGGTCAGTGCCATAGAGGAGTTTAGAGCAACAATAAGAATGCAGCCGAATGCGCGGCCAGTCTTTTGCAAAGCCCGCCCTGTGCCATATTCATTGAAAGAGGCTGTGGAAAATGAACTGGACAGGTTAGAAAAAGAGGGAATAGTTTCCAAAGTGGATCGTAGCAAATGGGGGGCCCCGATAGTAGTTGTACCGAAGGCCGATAAATCCATTCGCATCTGTGGAGATTACAAGGTCACAATAAATAACCAGCTGTAAGTAGAGACTTACCCTCTGCCCAACACTGAGGATTTATTTGCGACCCTAGCAGGAGGGAAGTGGTTTTCAAAGTTAGATCTCTCTCATACTTACCAGCAGTTGAGATTGTACAAAGACTCTGAAGAGTATTTAACCATTAATACTCACAGAGGACTGTACCGCTACCATCGTCTCAGCTATGGGGTTGCCAGCGCACCGTCAATTTTTCAATCAGTGATGGACCAGATTCTGCAAGGGCAAGAAGGGGTGACTTGTTTCCTGGATGACATCTTGATCACAGCCGACACAAAAGCTCTGCACTTAAAAAGGCTGGATGCAGTGTTGAGCTCGCTTGCACGCTATGGTTTGAGAGCAAAATTGGCCAAGTGCAGATTTTTACAGTCAAATGTAGAGTATTTGGGGCATCGGATAGACCAGGAAGGCCTGCACCACACTCAGCACAAAGTAGAGGCTATTGTAAATGCCCCAAATCCCACAAATGTCTCTGAGTTGCGTGCTTATTTGGGGCTGTTGAACTATGGTCTCTTTCTGAGAAACTTGTCTTGTTTGCTACAACCATTGCACGCTCTGTTAAAAAAAGAGGAAAAATGGAGCTGGACACCTGGATGTGAGGAAGCCTTCAAGAAAGGTAAAGAGATGTTACTGAGCAGCACGGTTCTGGTACATTATGACACAGAGAAGCCGTTGAGATTGGCATGTGACGCATCCCCGTACGGGGTGGGGGCAGTCATTTCTCATGTGATGGACAATGGTGACGAGAGACCAGTTGCGTTCACCTCGCACACTCTTACTGAGGCCGAGCAAAGGTATGCCCAAATAGAAAAAGAGGCGCTGGCGATCATTTACGGAGTGAGGAAATTTCACTAGTATTTATATGGATGCAAATTTACTCTCATCACTGATCACAAACCCTTGCTGGCTATTTTGGGTCCAAAATCAGCGGTGCCTACATTGGCAGCTTTGCGCATGCAGCACTGGGCGTTGATTCTCATGGCTTACAGTTATGAGCTAGAATACAAGAAGGCGTCAGACTACCTTAATGCTGATGCTATGTCCAAGCTGCCCGTGACTGAGTTGGACAACACAGCACAGGAATCCAACATTTTCTACTTCTCACATGTGGAAGAGTTGCCAGTAACAGCTCAGGACATAAAAGTAGGCACCAGCAGAGATCCGTTGTTGAGCAAGGTTTGGAGCTATACTATGAATGGATGGCCTAATTACCTGAATGATGAAAGCCTGAAACCGTACTTTGTCAGGAAGCATGAGCTGTCAGCAGATCAAGGTTGTGTTTTGTGGGGTCTCAGAGTCATTGTTCCTCAAATGCACGGGCCGCAGATTCTCAAAGACCTGCACCATGAACACCCGGGCATTTGTAAGATGAAGGCCCTTGCTCCCAAGAGACTGAACTTGTAAGGTGTTAAATTTAGGGGGGGGGGTGGGGGGGGGGGGGGGGGGGGGGGGGGCCCAAAAAAAAAAACATAGTTGAGGGACTGTTCCTGGTTCCTGGTTCAAGAAGACCTAATGAGTTAAGGTTGTTAATTTTAGTAAACAGGTATTAAACTTAAAGGGGAGGAATGTAGTAGACTGGGTTTCTCATGTTGTGAAATGCTGTTATGTGATTGGTTCTTGGGATCACGTGCTTCTGCTGTTGTTTTTGGCTGTTTTTCAGTAAACGTTATTGAGTTATTCAACCCACCGTCTACCGTGTCTTGATCTAACCCCCAAGATGTTACAGTATTATAATGAGATCCCTTTGCCACGTCACCAAGGGAGCGAAATCAGAAGCGCTCGTTTTTTTGTGCTCTTGTGTGAAGAGGATTAGAGAAAAGTTGTTAATTTTTTATTATTTTTGTTTTTTCTTTGGTTGGTAGATGCCACCAGGGACCTGATTATAGCACTTTGTTGGTAGATGCACCAGGGACCTGATTATATGTCTTTTTTGAAGTTTTAATAATAACTTCCCAATTTTCAATCTGGTTTCTGACAGCATCACAGCACAGAGACAGTGCTCGTAAAGATAATAAATTATATTCGTTTAAATTCTAATTCAGGCAAAATATCAGTGCTGGTACTATTAGATCCCAGGGCAGCGTTTGACACTGTCTATCAAAACACACTTCTAGAGAGACTTGTAAACTGTGTCAGGCTTTCTAGGATGGTCCTCACATGGTTCAGGTCATACTTAGAAGGGAGAGAGAATAAGTCTAAGTGGACATTCATGACAAATGTGCCGTTAAGAAGTTTTATAACAAGTTTTACGGCAGCGATATCAAACGCTCATTGGCTCTCACCGGTTTCATCATAGATTGTGACATGCCGTGTTTCCGGTGATGCGTGTTTTGAATGAGAAATGTGCACCTTGACGGAGTGGATCGGGATAGTATTTTCAGCGTTTAACAACTTAAATTATGCCCTGCTCCTCGCACTACTGTTATATTCTGCCAGAGAAGACTGCAACTGCAAAGTATCGTCATTTGGATTACTGTGGTACTGCTCTTTGAAACATCTGCAATAAATTATTATGATTAAGTTACACGTGTCTATCTGTTAATTTTCTCTTATAGACTGTATACTTTATACACTCATTCTTTATTGTTTGATTTGTTCTTTATAAAAAAAAAAATCAATGCAATACTTTTTTTATTGCAAAGTTACATGATGTGTGAGTTTTAAGTCTGATTTTCTATTCGGTTTAATGTACTTTATTGGCATAGTTTGTGTATACCAAAGCATGTCACAAAATGAATAACAGCAATTATAGTAATACACAACGCAATAATATGAAATATTAAGATTCTGTATTCCCAAGACAGCAATATAGTATTGGCCCAGATCTGTGAAATCCATGCGAGCCAGATGTGGGCCAGATCTGGGCCGAAACTGCTTGCTGTCTGGGTTGGGTCTGGGCTATATAAGGCTCAGGTGTGGCTCAGATTGGGGGATTCTGGTTTAATAAGGATGAGAATTGGCACCAATAATAAAACCTGTTTTTGGCCCAGGTAAGGGTGATTAACTGGCTGAGATTCGGGCCGGTTATGGCCCATGTGTGGCCCTAGTCTTTGATCCAGTTCTGGGCCACTTCAGGGCCGTCATTCTTTGCGGTACTTATTGGGCAGAGGGAAAAGTGATTATGTGGCCCGGATCTGGGCCAGAAGACATTTGCTATGTAGGTATGTCTGTGTAAAGCAGATGATTGAGTGAAACTCTTTTCACATGCAGTACAGTAATACGGTTTCTCTCCAGTGTGAATCCTCTTGTTTTTTCAGGGATCCTGACTGACTGAATCCTTTTCAGTGTGAACACATAAGGTTTTTCTCCTGTGTGAATCCTCTGGTGCTGCTTCAATTGTTGTGCTATAATAAAATTCTTACACTCAAAGCACATATATTCTCTCACACCAGTGTGTATCTTCTAATGGATTTTTTAACTTTGTAGCAATGAAAAACTCTTTCCACATAAAGAACATGAATGCTGTTTATTCTTTGAATGAACGTTCAGGTGCTCCTTAAAGTTTGAAGCCCACAAAAATGTTTTTCGGCACTGATTACATTCATGCAGTTTCTCTCCAGTGTGACTGTTTATGTGCTCCTTAAGTTTTGATGATTGTGTAAAACTCTTCCCGCACTGATCACGTGTAAGGTTTCTATCCAGTGTGGATCCTCATGTGAATGATGAGACTCTGTTTGCTTGTCAAACTCTTTCCACACTGAGTGCGGGTAAAAGATTTCTTGTCTCTTCTTTTCTTTAAATCTTTCTGTTTGGTCTGAGAGCGACTCCAGTTTCGACACAATGTTTCCAGTTTCTCCAGTTTTGACACAATGTTTCTCCTCCTCTTCATTCTGTTCTTCATTCTCCTTGTTTTTTTCAAGTAAATGCATGGTGCTGTGCAGGTAAACCTTACTTCCCTGATCTCAAGAGGTACTAGCAACTGACGCTAGTGGCATCAAACAACAGACAGGACCTATCTCTTTTTGATATTCATTTTTTTATTCTCTTTAAACACATCGTTCTGTTACAAGTTCTTACAACATTTCGGCATAATATTCAGCAGACGGGTCTCCGGTGTGGGAGGCGAACGCACTAACAAGGAGGCCAAATGACTGCAGCCGTTCTACTATGTTGTCCGTTGACGTTGTACATGATCATGTCACTGGAATTCGAGTGATCACTGTCCCAAATTACAGTGAGTCAGGGAACTTACCAGTGCCCGAATTCGTGTACACGATCTACTGATACACAAGCTCGGGAGCTAGGGAGCTGATTGAGATGCACCCCATGATTAGTGTGTTACTAGCATGTTTCTAGCATGATTAGTGTGTTATTAGCATGTTGCTAGCATATATATATATATATATATATATATATAGATATATACATATAATACACACACACACAAAGAAAAAAGTAGAATAGAAAAAATAGAAAGCCAGTGTTTTTTTTTTAAAGAAGAACTAGATGAAGTAGAAATAAAATAGATTAGAAAGTGGTAGAGTTAGAGGGTCAAATAAAGATTGATTATTAACATGTTTCTAGCATGATTAGCAAGTTGCTGCATGATTTAGATGGATTAGAAATATTAGAGTGGAAGCTAAATATTAGAGTTGAAGCTAAGCTAAAATACGTTTAAATTGATTAGAAATAGTACATAGAAGGTAGTTTTAATTGAGTCCAATAGGCTTTAGTGTGTTTACACTTGAATGTTTGTCAGCTGGAGCTTGAAGTGTCTTGGCTCATTTGAACATTCCGTCAGTGTAAGTCTATGGGATTTTCCCAAGTTTTAATAATCATTTTTAGGAAAACCGTAAGATGGAGCCAAGCAAGCCAACTTAATTATTGTTTGTATTTCATGATAAAATCGATAGAACTTAAAGAATGAGACTGTGTTACATTAAAAGCAGCAAAGCACAGAGCTTATAACAATTATTGGGTGGCTGGCACACTACAAATAATGAATGAACTAAAATGTTAAATATTATTTTCAAGCATTTATACCGGCAATCAATCAGCTTGTGAAAAGTCACATAACATTATTTACCTTAGAAAAGACAAGAATAAGTTAACTGATTTGGAGCCCACGTTAACCAATAATATGTATATTTTTTTCATATGGGCCCAGGGCAGACTTGCTACACCACTGGCATTATTGTCATCTCACCTGCAATTGCTGGATATGAAGGTGATCTACTTGCTGTGAATGTTATTTGTATGTCTGTGTAGATCAGATAATTGACTGAAACTCTTCTCACATGCAGTGCAGTGATACAATTTCTCTCCTGTGTGGATCCACTCATGTGATTTCAGCTGTGATGACTGACTGAATCTCTTGTCGCATTGTGAACACTTGTAAGGTTTCTCTCCAGTGTGGATCCTTTCATGTGATTTCAGTTGTGATGACTGACTGAATCTCTTGTCGCAGTGTGAACACTTGTAAGGTTTCTCTCCAGTGTGGATCCTTTCATGTGATTTCAGCTGTGATGACTGACTGAATCTCTTGTCGCAGTGTGAACACTTGTAAGGTTTCTCTCCAGTATGGATCCTCTCATGTGTTTTCAGGGTTCTTAACTGACTGAATCTCTTGTCACAGTGTGAACACTTGTAAGGTTTCTCTCCAGTGTGGATCCTCTGGTGCTGCTTCAAACTTTCAGCTGTAATAAAAGTCTTCTCACACTCAAAGCACATATGATCTCTCACACCAATGTGTCTCTTATGATGAACTTTTAAATTCTGCAGATGTGAAAAACTCTTTCCACATAAAGAACATGAATGTGGTTTCTCTTTCGTATGAACTGTCATATGCCTCTTTAGGTCTGAGGCCCTCAAAAATGTTTTGCTGCATTCATCACATTCATAAAATTTCTCTCCAGTGTGGATCCTCTGGTGCTGTTTCAAATGTGTAGCTGTAATAAAAGTCTTCTCACAGTCAAAGCACATATAATCTTTTACACCAGTATGTATCTTCTGATGAAATTTTAAACTCTGCAGATGTGAAAAACTCTTTCCACACAAAGAACATGAATGTGGTTTCTCTTTCGTATGAACTTTCAGGTGACTCTTCAGGTTTGAAGTGCTCAAAAATGTTTTTCCACACTGATCACATTCATGCAGTTTCTCTCTAGTGTGGATGTTCATGTGATCCTTAAGGTTTGAAGATTTTGTGAAACTATTCCCACACTGATCACATGTGAATGGTTTCTCTCCAGTGTGGATCCTCATGTGATTTTTAAGGACTGATGATTGTGTAAAACTCCTTCCGCATAGATCACAAGTGAATGGTTTCTCTCCTGTATGAATACTCCTGTGTACCATAATATTAGTTCTTTGTGAAACTCTCAGAGCGACTCAAAGGTTTTTCTTCAGTTTTGACATCATGTTTCTCCTCCTCTTCATTCATTTCCTCATTCTCTTTTTCTTCAATCAGCTCTGAAATTAAAGTAAAATGTTTAATATTTAGTACATCACAGAGAAATGTGAAAGGACATAAAAGTGATTGCTCTACAAATCTTTAATAAAAATGATGCATTTTTTAAAATACATGTCCCTGAAACTTTCCATGAATGAGGTATGTTGATCTTCCAATTATTATGTTTAATTTTTACATTACGTTTCTATAGTGAGAACTATTAAATATATTAAATCAACTCCAGAAGTTTATAGAAAGTGACCTTATAATTTGCTGCTTCATCTATATTATTGCACAGCTCTATATATTTTTTTGTATTACACCAAATCAAAATATGACAAACGGTTTGAAGCTTTATAACCTTAATGTTCTTTAGCCCCCACTGATGAAAGATCAAAAATAATCACCAACCTGTCTGTTCTTCAGTGTGTTTGATTCTGCAGGGTTCTGGATCTCTCATGTTCTCTCCGTCCTTCAATAAACTCTGTCTCTGCAGATTTCACTTCTTCCTGATGCTTCACTGAAGGTGTGATTGTTGTGGGAGGAGCTTCACTGAAGGTGTGATTGTTGTGGGAGGAGCTTTACTGAAGGTGTGATTGTTGTGGGAGGTGCTTCACTAAAGGTGTGCTTGTTGTGGGAGGAGCTTTACCGAAGGTGTGTTTGTTGTGGGAGAAGCTTCACCGAAGGTGTGATTGTTGTGGGAGGAGCTTCACTGAAGGTGTGCTTGTTGTGGGAGGAGCATCACTGAAGATAATACTGTTGTGGGAGGAGCTTCAGTGAAGGTAATACTGTTGTGGGATGTGCTTCACTGACTTGATTGTGGTGGGAGGAACTTCACTGAAGATGTGTTTGTTGTGGGAGGAGCTTCACTGAAGACAATACTGTTGTGGGAGGAGCTTCACTGAGGTGTGCTTGTTGTGGGAGGAGCTTCACTGAAGATGTGTTTGTTGTGGGAGGGGCTTCACTGAAGATAATACTGTTATGGGAGGAGCTTCACTGAAGATGTGTTTGTTGTGGGAGGAGCTTCACTGAAGGAGGAGCAGGTCTGGCAAAATTAAGATAAATCAGTTACTGAGTTTGTATTTACACTAATTCACACATTTTAACTCTTGATGTTCACCTATCCATTCGTCTCATAAAGTAACTTTTGAGTAAATTAATTACAGTGGTTTTATACTAATTCAAAAACGGTATCCCTTCTTAGTTTCTACAAATTTCATTCATATATTTAAATTGAATTGAACGAATAAACATAGAAATATAATTTTGCAAATTTTGCAAGGTACAACTGAGTTTGAATTAACAATTTTTGTTTTTGTTAATGTCGTTTCAGCTTTTCGTTTTATATGAAACATGGTTATTACAGATTAATGAAATTAATGTAGTTATTATATATCTTGTAATGTCACAATATGTGATTGTTTAAGTGTGTTGACAGCAATAAAATCTGCTTAATGCAACAATTAACATATCTGAAGTCATCAGCATAATGAATGAGGTGAAAACAGGATCTATTGACATGAAATAAAGAGGATTTTCAGCAGCTGATAATATTGATGAGCTTCAGACTAAAAAAACTCATTAAAAAAAGTCATTCAGGATCACCTTACTTTAAATATAAATATTTGTGGGTAGAAACTGATTATCTGTGTGAAGATATTTGCTGAAAGACTATAAAACTGCTCTATTAAAACAATATGATTATTTTGCATAATATGATACAGAAAGAATACCAGACAATGTAAATATATACACTAATGACACAACATATTGATCAACCATTATATTTTTTGCGTATGAATCTACACATTGTTAGAATTTCTGATAACTGTATTCACAGCAATTATGTAATTATATCATTAACACATCTTTTTGGTATGTCTGAAAAAAACAACTTTATATCTGTCTACTGAGGTATTTGGGTATGGTTTAAAATGTTCTACGTGGCTCAACAAGCAGCGAAACAATCAAACAACCAAAGGCTAAGTTAACATAAAAACAGAAATACGCTCAGATCTAAACAAATTGTCCTTACATGCTCGTTGTCTGTTGTAAATGTTTTATCAGCAGAGGCACGAATAGCGCTGAACCCGACGAGAACAAGGCAGAAATTGCCTTTAAATAAAACGTTTTTGGTTGTGTAAACACAAGAAAGCCGCGTGAATGACCAGACTAGACCTGACCTAGACGCTGGCTGAGCGTGCGTAGAGTGGTGACGTCATCACCGAGAGCCGAGCTCAACGGCATGTTGCCAAGTCCTTAGTTTTCCAGCCGGACGCGCCGAAACGCGGACAGGGTTTGAGTAGCAAATGTGCGGGTTTTGTTGTGAAAACCTGGCAACCCTGCTCAACGGTAGCTCATCAAAAAATCGCCAAAATCCATTTAAAACATCTATAAAACAGCATATCAAACAAACATAAGGTAAAGCAGTTACTGATGCAGAAGGACAGTCAGTCATGTGTGGGGTGAATTATAGTTTATTAGGCAATTAAAACGCTTTATTGAGAAATTTAAATAAGAAACAGTTTTTGCTGATTCAAAAACAATCAGCAGACAATAAATGTTGCTAATAAAATGTAAGAAGTAAAAATCAATTTAAAAACAACAAAAATAACATGGCTTTGTGATATGCCATTGTAAAATAAATCATTTATAGCAAAGAAATGTACCAGTGTGAAGGCATTATTAGAGCCATTCACTTACATAACATTTATGTAAGAAAATAATACAATAAGAAAACAGAAACAAAGCACAAACAAAAGTAAACAGTAAAAATAAATAAAACAACCTACAATTGAAATAACATGCAAGTTTTTCCAGTAATGTCTACCAGCAGTATTCAGGTTAATAATAGCCTACAAAAGAAAACTAAATGAATGATCTAATGTAAAAAAAAAAATATATATATAATATTTATTATATAAAGCCTCATAAAAAAATCACAATTATCTAATATATATATAGATAAAAATAAAAATATATGAATATCATATATATATATATATTTATATATATATATATATCTAATATATATATATATCTATCTATATATATATATATATAATTTTTTTTTTTTTTTTTTTTTTTTTTTTTCTTAAATAAAGTGTATTTTCTTAATTTCTAAAGTATTTAAAATAGATTCCACCGGGTTCCGGTAATACCCATGCTCTCAAGACAGAAACAAGTAATCTTGAGTGCAAATGATTATGAAAAACATGGAAGTTTTTGGAATTAATTGCGTGGAAAAACGTGTCCTAGCTACAGACAGGTGATTAAAAGCAACCAGGGTCTAGCACATCTGCATACTCATAGAAAATAACCAGAAACAATCCAAGTTTTTATTTATCAAAGTGGCTAGATTTAAATAATCCGATGTCACCCAAACTAAACATTCCCTCACCGTTTAGTAGCAATTACTTTATAATTACTTCACTGAAAAAATAGATATCATCAGAAATACAATAACAAATGTAGAATCTACAGGGTCTTGTATCTCAGCTTCTTTCATCACCCCCGAAAAAAACATTCCAGTGCTTTACAACTATTAAAACAGGAAGAGCTAAATAAACTTTTTCACTGCTCCAAAAACCAACATCATGTGTATTAGATACCCACTAAATTACTGAAAGAGGTGTTACCGGTACCGATTACCTTTTGCCTCTTTTCGACAGAAAACAAACATAACCCAATGTACAAATATAAGTCAAAACTCCAACAGATAGCAAATCTAATGAAAAATAAAGCAATCATCAGGTGTTGATATTTAACCAAACAGCATTAGCCAGTAATGACTTTATTACCTACTTTACTTCCAAGATAAATAATAGTATTAGATAATATAAAATTGTAACCATGCAGCCATCAGCTACAGTAATCACCAGCAGATAGTTTGCTATATATCCCTGAGGAATTCCACTCAATCTTTACTATAGGAGAGGAAGAATTGTATAACTTTTAAATTATCCTCACCAACCACGGTAGGGTTAGAACCGCTTTCCATCAAAACTCCTAAAAGAAGGTGCTTCCCAGATTACATAGATCCTCTTCTGGCTATTTTTAATTCGTCATTGTCATTAGACTATGTCCCCAAAAACCTTGCTAAGCTGGCTGTTATTAAGCCTTTCATAAAAAAAAAAAAAAAAAAAAAAAAAACACAACTTGACCCCAAAGAACTAGTTAATTACATACCGATCTCAAATCTAGTTTTCTGTCAAAGATATTAAAAAAGGTAGTATCTTCACAATTATATTCTTTCTTATAGAAAAATTACATCTGTGAGATTTTTCAGTCAGAAATGACCTGCTCTTATCATCTGATTGTGGTTGTATCTCTATTAGTGCTATTGGATCTTAGTGCTGCGTTCGAGCACTATTGACCACAACATTCTTTTTGAATAGACTAGAAAACTTTGTTGCATTAGTGGATGTGCATTGGCATGGTTCAAAGTGTACTTATCTGACCGCCGTCAATACATAGCAGTAAATTAAGAGGTATCATGTCGATCCACAAAGTGCAGTATGGAGTACCTCAAGGCTCTGTACTAGGGCCGTTACTTTTCATGCTTTATGTGTTAACCTTGGGAGATATCATCAGAAAACATGGTGTTACCTTTCACTATGCTGATAATACTCAGCTCTAAATTTCTTTGCGGTCCGTCGAAACATACCCATTTGAAAAACTAACAGATGATGAGTAATTTCTTACTGCTAAATTCTGAAAAAACAGAGGTATTATTATCGGACCTAAAACCTCCATATGGAATAACCTAGAACACTGTCTAACTTACTTGGTGGCTGCTCTGTCAATTGTTCGTCATCATTTAGGAACCTAGGTGTGCTATTTGATAGCAATCTTTCCTTTGAAAACCATGTCTCTAGCATTTGTAAAACTGCATTTTTCAATCTCAAAAATATGTCTAAATTGCAACCTATGCTCTCAGTGTGAAATGCAGAAACATTAATGCATTCATTATCTCAAGGTTAGATTATTGTAATGTTTTATTGGGTGAAAGTTGTTCTGCACGCTTAATAAGAACAAACTCCAGCTGGCCAAAAAATGCAGCAGCTAGAGTTCTTACTAGAACAGGAAGTATGACTGTATTAGCCGCAGTTCTGTCAACACTGGCACTGGCTCTATTAAACATAGTATAGACTTTTAAATCTTGCTAATTACCTTATCAGAAGAAGCCTGAAGTTTAGCACCTCAGTACACATTGATGGATTACCAGTACTCTTATTGCATTATACTGCCCTACAAAGCAAAAAGGCAGTAACTACGCGGGAGTGCAGAACTGAGAAAAATGATTACTTAAAAGTTATCCTGTCATCCAGCCTAAGTAGTTGTAGGTAGATTATTGGACATGTTGCTGTTATGTTACTTTATATTAGCTTATTCTTTGTACATATCAATCGTCATATTTAGTTTGATATTTTACCCCTATTTTGCAGTTACTGTATTATTGCTTTGTATTACTTACCAAAAACCGATGACACCATACCAAGAGAAAAAGCAGTAACTACAGATTCTCAAAAACTATTTTGCCACAACTTGGGCTATGGGTGTCTTAGATACACTGTTTTTGAAATAATTATGGAACCATTTGTTTCCTTACAAGGATATACAACCCCAAACTAATTTGACCATTTAGGTCATATTTTTCAACCGGAAGCTGTTCTGGTGCTGAGAACGGCTGGCTTAAAGTCGCAAATTGCTAAGCTGTATCAAGGTTCCAATGGAAGTCCCCGCCCTGACATCTTACAGTGCTTATATTGTGCTAGCCTAGCACTCTTAATGTGTAATCTGTCCAATGTTTCCTTACGATTGCTCCGGGGGTTTTTTTCGTCAAACGACAGTTCGACCCATCTTCTTTCTTTGGGCTTTGTGCCACTCTCAAACAACATTTGGTGGAAGTTAAGAATGGTGAAAATCGCCCAATGTAAAAAACCGTCCCGCGACTCGTCGAGGATGCCGACGAAAACAGCTGTGTCGGGGTTCACCCATTGAAACAAGAAACTTCACTGACGCGCCAGCAACACGTATTTATTTGTGAGGTTACAACATTACAAAGAATACAGTAATGGATGTTACTGTACGCATCTTTTGTTTTTTCACTAGGGCTGTTTGGTCAGTTGAATGGACAAACAACTACCATTTTTCTCCAAAACGAAAAAACACCCATTTCATATAAGAGGTTTGTCATATAACAAAGGATGCCTATGATTCATGAAATGAACAAAAACCTAATTTTTTGACCAAACATTCAGTTACTGCCTTTTTGCTTTGTATGGCATAATAGTACTCCACGCTCGCTGTGTTCTCAAAACTCTGGAACTTTGAATAATACTAGAATATCAAAATCAACTTAAGGTCAGCAGTGCCTTTTCCCCTATTTAGCGCCCAAATTCTGGAATAATCTCCTACCTTGTTTCAGGATACAGACACACCTCTGTCAGTATAAATCAATTAAGCCCACTCTTACCTGTCTTACACTAACCACCTACACAATTCTAATATTCAGCATCGTTAAAGATTGTTAGGCTGCATTAACTTCCATAACACCTGACACCGTCACTGTAGCCACGATCCAGTCTTACCAATCGGATGGTCACTCTGCAGTCACCCGATCCAGTACGTTAGCCAACCAGATGCTGGATTAGCACCTAGAGATAACCTCTCTACAGCACCCTGAATGTTTGCGAAGTCCGGACAACTATATGAGCCCCCCATAGACATATCCCCAGTGGGAAGACCTTGTCCTCCTAGGACGGCCATCGGGTTGGTAAAAGACTGCGGGACGGACCCGATTGAGTGCCTCTGGCACAATCTTAGACTTTGCTGCAGCATGAACAACCTGCTGGTTTTCGTCTGACCCGAAAGGAGAACTGGTCTTCTCCGACTGAGGCCTGGTTTCTTCTCCCAAGGTTTTTTCTCTATTCTCGTCACGCAATGGAGTTCTGGTATTATTGCTATTGTCGCCTAGAGTTGGTGAACACTTAAAGGGTTACTCCACCGACAAAATGAAAAATTTTAGTTCATTAATCACTTACCCCCATGCCCGTTCCAAACCTGGTAAAAGCTTTGTTCGTCTTCAGTTAAATCACGGATGGAAGATGGACTATGTTGACGATGCTTTTTATACTTTCCTGGACCTTGACACTGTTATTTATTTGGCAGTCTATGGGACTATAGTCTCAAGCCTCCCTGTTTTCATCCAAAATATCTTAAATTGTGTTCCGAAGACAAACAATGCTTTTACGGGTTTGGAACGACATGGGGGTAAAGTGAATAATGACAAAATTTTTATTTTGATAAAAATAAAAGGAGCTTCACTAAAGGTTACTAAAGGTCACACTTCCAGGTGTGATTGTTGTGAGAGGAGCTTCACCGAAGGTGTGTGATTGTTGGGAAGGAGCTTCACACACCGAAGGGTGTGATTTGTTGTGGGAGGTGCTTCACCGAAGGTGTGATCGTTTGGTAAGATGCTTCACCGAAGGTGTGAATTGTTGTGGGAGGTGCTTCACTGAAGGTGTGATTGTTGTGGGAGGAGCTCCCCGAAGGTGGGATTGTTGTGGGAGAAGCTTCACCTGAATGTGTGATTGTTGGGGGAGGTGCCTTCACCGAAGGTGTGATTGTTGTGGGAGAAGCTTCACCGAAGGTGTGATTGTTGTGGGAGGTGCTTCACCGAAGGTGTGATTGTTGTGGGAGAAGCTTCACCGAAGGTGTGATTGTTGTGGGAGGTGCTTCACCGAAGGTGTGATTGTTGTGGGAGGAGCTTCACTGAAGGTGTGATTGTTGTGGGAGGTGCTTCACCGAAGGTTTGATTGTGATCGCTGACAGTAAGAGGAGCAGATCTGTCAAAATCAAATAACGAAATCACTTTGTAACCACCTTCACATATTTTAAGTATTTATGCTTATCTATCTACCTATTTAGTAATATAACTTTTAAAGTAAATTAACTGAAACTGTTTTTACTCATTCACAAGTTATATTCCCACGTTTTTGTTAAGAATAATACTCTAATTGACTTTAAAAAACATGAAAATAAATAGTTACATCTTTTAATGCCACAAAAAAAAAAAAAAAATAGAAAAAAAAAACATCTTGTGTAGTTTTTGTCCAAGTTCTGCTGACACCAATTAAATGCGCTTAATGTGGTAATTTAACTATCTACACAGTTTTTCCAGCAGCTCTGATAATATTATTGAGCCTCAGACTAAAAACATTGAGGGCTTCTTTACACCTGGTCACTCCATGCATTTTCTCTGTATCTCTATATGCAAATTTAATGGGGTTCATATCAACGAAAGCAACAAATATATGCTGCATTTTATTAATTCTCAGCTAATTTTAAGATCAAAGACAGCAACAGGAGAGATTGTAGCATCAGCACTGGAAAGAGGAGTTAGTCTCACTAATTTTTAATGAAGATGAGTGTGTTGGGCTTCTGCGTCTTACATTAAGTTACATTTGCAGCAGTTTATGCATCGGTTTGCTGAAGAGATACTCAGAAAAAAACTCATCTGCTGCGATAGCCTGATGTTTTGGCATTAGCGCTGTCATATCTGACTATAACATATGATACAGCTTATAAACACTCTCACGTTTATTATTATTATTATTTTTATTTGTTTTTTTCATTCTGGGAGGAGTACATTTTACATATGTGGGTTACCAGAAAAAACAAGATGCATTTACACTTGTGCAGTTTCATCTGGAATGTGGCCCAGACCAGCTCCTGAAGTGGTTTGAGCGATCAGATCTCGAAAGTGTTTTGGAGAGCATTTACACCTGGTCTTTTCACGATCGGATAGCTATCCGATCAGAGAAGATGCATGAAGTTGCCCCTGTCTAGACTAGAATCTGTTTTGGGGCTTAAAGGCTCAGTCTTGCATTGGTTTGAATCATATTTAACAGAGATCTGTTCTAGCACCTCTGGCTTTTCCTCTCTCTACATGCTTCCCCTCTAGGTTTGATTTTTGAGAAGGCATGGTGTATCTTTCCACTTTCATGCAAATAATACCCAGATCATCTGCCTATTAAAAGAAATTACCCTTCAGCTAAAGAAACCTTATTTGCATGATGAGGTAAAGCGTAGGTTGGCTAGTAACTTTTTAACCTTAAATGACTCAAAGAGGTTATTGTCTTTGGTCCATCTGACAATTTAAAATTTAATAATTCTACCCTGGAAAGCCTGTCAGTTTTTGAATCAAAGTGTTAGGAACCTTGGCGTTTCATCACATTCATAACATTTCTCTCCAGTGTGGATCCTCTGGTGCACTTTCAATTTTTGAGCTGTAATAAAAGTCAGTTCAAGCATTTATTACCTATTGATTGGACTATTGTACTCCTTTGTATTGTTGCATCTCCCAGATACAAGTTCCAGGTCGCTCGCTTACAATTAGTCCAAAATGCTGTTGCCAAATTTTTAAAGAAAGGTCGCAAATATGATCCTGCTACCCCATTTATGCAAAGCTCTTCATTGGCTCCCAGTTGATTTTATTATGATAAATTTTAAAATTCTCATATTTGTATATATATATATATATATATATATATATATATATCTATAGTACAGACCCAAAAGTTTGGAAACATTACTATTTTTAATGTTTTTGAAAGAAGTTTCTTCTGCTCATCAAGCCTGCATTTATTTGATCAAAAATACAGTCATATTGTGAAAATATTATTACAACTTAAATAATAGTTTTTTTCTATTTGAATATACTTAAAAAAAATAATGTATTCCTGTGATGCAAAGCTGAATTTTCAGCATCATTACTGCAGCCTTCAGTGTCACATGTAACATCCAGTCTATCACATGATCATTTAGAAATCATTCTAATATTCTGATTTATTATGAGTGTTGGAAACAGTTCTGCTGGTCCTAATATATTTGATGAATTAAAGGTTAAAAAGAACTGCATTTATTCAAAAAAAAAAAAAAAATTCTAATAATATATATTCCTAATAATATGTTTTCTTTACTATCACTTTTTATCAATTTAACACATCCTTGCTGAATAAAAGTATTGATTTTATGTTTAAAAAAAGAAAGAAAAAAAAATTACTGACCCCAAATTACTGAACCGGTAGTGTATATTGTTATTACAAAATATTTATATTTTAAAAACATAGCTTCTTCTTCTTTGTTTTTTTTTACTGTTTTATTCATCAAAGTAATCCTAAAAAAGTATCACATGTTCTGAAAAAATATAAGCAGCAGCAGAACTGTTTCCAACTTTGATAATGAATCATCATATTAGAATGATTTCTAAAGGATCATGTGATAATGATCCTAAAATTCAGCTTTGCATCACAGAAATAAATGATAATTTAAAGTATGAATAAATTTAAAAACAATTATTTTAAGTTGTAATATATATCACAATATTACAGTTTTTTTTTTCTGTATTTTTGATCAAATAAATGCAGGCTTGATGAGCAGAAGAAACTTCTTTCAAAAACATTAAAAAATAGTAATGTTTCCAAACTTTTGGTCTGTACTATATATATATATATATATATATATATATATACATATATATATATATATATATTTTTACACAACTTTGCCCCACATTATTTATTGGAATTGTTGCAAACTTATATCCCTACTTATATTTTTAAGATCAGGCAATCAAAACCTATTTATGAATGGAATGGTCAAAGGGGTTAAAGCTCTTTTGGTGATGGGACCTAGACTGTGTAACAACCTGCCACCACACCTTAGAGCGGCTCCATCTTTATTGGTTTTTAAAGCTCTTCTGAAAACCCACTTGTTTTCTTTAGTTTTTAAAAGTTGAGAATGTTTTAAATCAGTTTTATTTTTTGACTATTGTGACTTTGGACAGCACTTTGGTCAAGTGTTTGGTGGTAGAAACAGATCATTTTGAGTCTGAATATATCAATAGCATCTGCCTGCAGACATGCACATGCACTCTCAGACACCTGAATTTCCTGTAAAGTGATGTAATTTTGCCATCTTTTTAATATTATTATTATTAATTGAATCTCTCAACATTTTACAACAGTAGTCAGGTAAAAACATAAAAAGGATTACAATAAAACTTGCAGTCGCCACCTGCACTCTCCACTACCTGCGACATCACTTGCAATCAACACCACAGAATGGTAAAATACCAATACAATGCCCAAAGTTTCTTGTTAATTGGTGTTTTCCTCCTGTAGAAAGCCATAAATACTTAATATGGCTTTAATGTATTATAATAAGATCAAATTTGTTATAGAGTAATAATAAAATGTACTAGCTTATAAGGCAAGCAGATGACCAGAATATGAAAAGTAATGCGCAAACGTACACTTTTCCTCCCATACAGCAAAATGCTTAATGTGGGATAACAGACTAAGGGCTAGTATTACTAAACAGGGCAAATTAGCACGAGTGCGCAATTCCAAAACTGCGCCGATGGGCATGGAAATTTCTGTGAGAGATTTACTAATAATGTGGAAATTAAAGAACACAGACATTTCATTTACTTATCAACCAATGCAATATACCAAGGTCAGTGCAAATTAGAGTAGTCGCGAATAAAGAATAATGAAATAAAGAAGCCACAGTACAAGGAAAAGAACCGTTAGGCCTTTTTCAAGTAGCATCATTAGACAATAAAAATGAGCAATAATAGTTATTGCTAAAATAATACATAATTACTTGAAAATGAATGAAACAGATCTCTCTCTTGATCTGAGCATTTTCACAGAAAAAAGAAGGGGAAAAAAGACCTTTAGCTTCTTTAGCTTGCGTCTTCAGGCCATTCTGTAGTCTACTTAACAAAAAAAGTCCACTTTTTTAATAAAAAGAAAGTAAAGTGTCTTTTTCAGGACATAAACTCAGGTTTATACAGGGGATGAAACTCTGCTCTGACAGGTGAGGCAACAAAACGGAGTGTTTTGTTTAATGATCAATTTTCATTTCAGTACAATATACTATTTTTAACGCTAAAAAATGGGCAAACCATTCTTTTTTAAAGAAGACACATAAGTTAAGTTTAAATTGTTTTTTTTGAATTTTATATAAAATACATTTTATAAAATATTTTTCAACTCTAAAATTGCTATAAAATCAAAGCCATATGTCTAACCAATTTATGTACCAAATTTGAAGTTGATATCACAAAAATTGTGGTTCCTGTGAGATTTTGTTTGGGCACTATAGCAAAAATAACCACTGGGTTACACCCAAACGCTACTGAATTTATTTTATGCAGTTTTCTGTCATAAATCAATCAACTTCTATTACAAAACAGTTATCAAATATAGAACCTTGACTGCCAGACCTTTCTAACAATGTCACTTTTATCAAAATTACAAAAAGTTTAGATTTTCTAAAACACAAGCCACAAAATCAGTCTATATATATATATATATATATATATATATATATATGTTTTTATATCTTGATTTATACCCCTAAAAGAGTGTCGTATCCCTTGAGATACAAACATTTAGAGATAGATTACAAAAAATGTAAGCATTAATTCATAATATTTCAATGTACACCATAATAAGCTAATGCTGAACAACATCTTTTTAAACAGGTGAGTCCCCTCCAACATGTGTAAATATGTGAACTAGGGATATGCCGGTATCAAATTTTCCTGTTGAGATTAATTTCTCATGCTTTTATCACAGTATTGAAAATTTATTAAAAAAAAAGTGGTCATAATACAGTATAAACAGGTTAAATAACTTTGTTTTTCTTATAACAAAAATAACTTAACATTTAAATACAATAATCCAATACTGAAAAATATATAAAGTTAAAAGTTTTTACACAGATTAAAGTGCAAAAGAACTATAAAGACCCAAAGATATCCCTTTACAATAAAGATCTAATTTTTAACCTTAGTTAATGCATTAACCCATTCACAATGAGCAAATAGCTACATTTGCTACAGAAGTTATTAATCTTTTAATTTATAATGTCCTCTCAGATTGAATAATTCTATTTTTAATCATCTGCAATGTATATGGTTTCAACGTTCAAGTACATAATATAGAAATGTTTAAGAAAATCTGTGAAAATATTAACAGAAGACCTAAAAATAAGTAACAAAGAAGGATAATTATAGGTGGTGACTTTAATGATGCTCCGGATGATTCGGTTGACCGTTTTCCACCCACCCAAAATTCAAAGTCAGAGAAATGGCAATGAGAAGAGGCAAAGAGTTCAAGAAAAACAAGCTTCAAAAAATTACAGAGATAACAGAAAAACTTAAAAAAAAAAAAAAAAAAAAGAATCCATTTAGAAATGGATAACCTGCACACGGAATTAGCCAAAGGAGCTTATGTAGGTCAAGGGCCAAATGGTTTGAGGAAGGGGAAAAAAATATTAATTATTTTTTTTCTCTGGAAAGAAGAATTTAGAAACTATTAACTATTAAAGAATTAGCAAGAAACTCTATATCATCCTTAAAAATAAATGAAAAGATTTCCATAAGGTGAGACCCTTAAGCAAGGCACCAAAGCCCCAAATGCTCCCTGGGCGCCACAGCAATATGGCTGCCCACTGCTCCGGGTGTGTGTTCACAGTGTGTGTGTGTGCACTTGGTTAAATGCAGAGCACATAATTCCGAGAATGGGGCACCATACTTTGCTACACTTCACTTCACTTTCTTTATCAAACACTGTGATCTGTCCATATGAATCGGAATATATTTTATATTTAATATTTACACAATCATAAAATTAAAGTATTTCCCTACATCTTACCGTTTACTATGTTGAAGAGAAACGGATAATTGTCAATTGATGATGACAATCGATTTAAATCATAAAACTCTTAAATAAGTGTTGGCAGAGACACACCCTGAACCTGATGAAACTAATTCAGATATGATTCTGTAAAATGTTCTTCTTCTTCTTCTTGAAATTTTATTGGCGGTTGATAAACAACAAAATTGTGTATTTCTGCAACAAACTGGATCAAAATGACTTACGCCCCCTCCCACAAATTAGTTATTTTCAAGGTACTTAAGAAACCAGTAAAAATGTTCCTCAAACAAACGATGTAACGTGTATTTTACAATTATGTGAAATAGCTGTGACTTACCTCAGAAAAACCGCCCACACTGAGGCGAGCGTGCGAATGATGACGTCATCACCACGAGGCGAAACCAACCCAGTGTTGCCAAGTTCGCGTTTTTCCCCGCGGACTTTGGCTACTTTAACACTGTTGCCGCGGGTTGTTTTTCATATCTGGGGGTTTAATCGATCCCAATAGCGTAATATTTAGCCGCTAAAATGCGAAATTTTACCGGGGAAACCCCAGCAAAAACGTGTATTTTACCCCACCAGAATGCGATTTTTACCAGGGGATCCCCCTCTATACTTAATTGGGCTAGTTTTTGAGTAGCAGTTGGGCGGGTTTTGTTGTGAAAGCCTGGCAACCTCAACCGTAGATGATCAAAATGGAAAGCCCTAAACGCAATCATAATATTTCCATGGCTTTTAAGTGTAAATAAAATTATGAAATTATTCATTCTTGCTGCAAGAAAAATCAACAGACAATAAAAATGGACAATAAAATTTTAATACAAATATGAAAAAGTGGAGAGATCTCTCTCTCTTTATTGATTAACAACACAAAGCATTTAAATTAAGGGGACAGTTGAAAAGCTAAATTACAGGATATCTTACAACTGTTATTTTCTGAAATAGTGAAAGTGGAAAGTTGTTTTTAAAACCAACAACGAAAGAACAAGTGAAATATAAATGTCAGTTTTTTCTTAAGTGTTACAACCTCTTTGTAAATTTAAAAAACTTTCTACTTTATAAAAAGAGTAAACAAAACTGTAGGTGATACCAATACATTATATATGTATATATATATATATATATATATATGTATATATTGTGACGAGTCAGCTGCCTCCTCCCTGAAATCACCGGGCACCGGCACCCCCGTCCTAAATCGCCGCCCTTCACCATGGCTCCCGATAGGAGTGGGTGTGGGAGAGAGGAGGGGAGCTGGACGAGTCACTGGGCTGGCGGCGTGTGATGGGGCACACCTGAAGGAAATGGAGCCTCATCACCGCCGCTGTTTAAAAGCCCAACGCGCCTCTCCTCGGGAGAACGGTCTCTTTCCCCGTGCATGCTGGTCCACTGGTGTCCTCGTGGGTCCAGGAAGGGTGCGTTGAGGGACTCCATGCGCCACCGGAGAGACGTGAGCTGCCGACCCGCGGTCCGGATGAGGACCGCACCCCGTGTACACGGCCATCAGGCCAGAATGCCATGGCCGTCACATCCCCTGAAAGGTGCGCGCGCGGCCAAAGAGAAGGATGCGGTCCCGCTAGAAGGAGCCGCCGCCCCTCGCGCCCCGGACCCAAGAGGGGAGCGCAGCGTGCGGCCACCGGACTCCGCCCCTTACCCTGGACCCTTCCCTCCCGTGTAACACTGCCAGACCCCCACGAACCCCCGCAGCACGGTCTGAGGACACCAGATTCCCTGTTGTTTTGGACACTGTTCCCTTTTGGACACTTTATTCCCCCTTGTTTTGGTTTTTCTGTTTAAATAAAAACCTCTCCGAGGCCTGACGCCACGCCCACTGTGTCTGTCGTTGGCTCGTCGCGCACAAAATATATTATATATATATATATAATATATATACTGATATATATATATAAACATAGCCTACAACCAAACACAGAATGATATAGTATACAAGAATTAAACTTTTACATATTGTTCTTTGGGTAAGAAGCATCATCTCTGAATGGATCTAAATCTTACAGATGAATCCGCATGTCTCGAAGATGGACTTGATGTACTGTGACAAATTTAAATTATGTTTCTTAAGACAGATTAATATGGAAGAGATGCGATGTTGCACATAAAAGCACTGGACCTGGAGATAAAACTACTTAATGTGATTATAGTTTATTTTATGACTGCGTAGAGAAGATAAATCACTGAAACTCTTCCCACAGTACAGTGCAGTGATATGGATTTTCTCTCCGGTGTGAATCCTCTCATGTGATTTCAGATGTGCTGACTGACTGAATCTCTTCCTCACAGTGTGTACAACTTGTAAGGTTTCTCTCCAGTGTGGATCCTCTCATGTGATTTCAGATGTCCTGTCTGAACTTGAATCTCGTTGTCACAGTGTGAACACTTGTAAGGTTTCTCTCCAGTGTGGATCCTCTTGTGATGCTTCAATTCTGCAGTTGTAATAAAAGTCTTCTCACACACAAAGCACATATGATCTTTCACACCAGTATGTATTTTCCTGGTGAACTTTTAAATTATACAGTTTGTGAAAAAATCTCTTTCCGCATAAAGAACATGAATGTGGTTTCTCCTTCGTATGAACTTTCAGGTGATTCTTCAGGTCTGAAGTCCTCAAAAATGTCTTGCCACACTGATCACATGGGTGCAATTTCTCTCCAGTGTGGATGTCCAGGTGTCTCTTAAGGTGTCCTTGTTTGTGAAACTTTTCCACATTGATCACATGTGAACGGTTTCTCTCCAGTGTGGATGTTCATGTGATCCTTAAGGGGTTGATGGTTGTGTAAAACTCTTCCCACACTGATCACATGTGTATGGTTTCGCTCCAGTGTGGACCCTCGTGTGAAATAGTGAGAACTCTGTTTGCTGTATCAAACTCTTTCCACACTGAGTGCAGATGAAACTTTTCCTTGTCTCTACTTTTCAGTAAGAAACTGTTTTCACTCTGTGAACAAGTTTTTTCTCTACTTTTGACATCATGTTTCTATCTTTTTCTGCTCTTCAATCTCCTCCAGCATGGCTTAAATGAAAGTAAAAAAGTTACAATATAAATAAATCATTAAAAAATAAATCAGAGAAATGTGAAGTAAAAGCAGACAATTTGGCTAAAACAAAATTATGAATTATTTTTATATATATATATATATATATATATAATATATATATATAAAATCTCTTTTAAGCGAACAAGGTAAAATGATCTTCACATTATTACATTTTTTAAAAACATAATAGGGATAAATCCATGTTTCTGTAGTGAGATCTATTCAATGTTTGACAAATACTACACTACACATGTTTCCATGTTAATCTAACATTATTTTATGTAATAACATAATAATAAAACTATACACTGGAAAAATGTTAGATTGTTCTCAGGATGGATATTCTTTAATTGACTAATTAAGGTTAATTTTAAACTGACAATGTATTAATCTGTCCTACATTTTGTTCACTCATGAAACACCAAAGGTAGACGTAGAAAAAATAAAGTGTTAAAAATAAAACAATTAAGGAAAAAATCAGTGTCAGGAGTGTGTAAAGTGTATTAAGGCATGGTCCCGCAAACTTCTGATGTAAAGAAACTGGTGAACGTGCATCCCCATTGCGATACGTAACAAAATAGGAAATTGAAAGACAATTCAGTTTCAGGCCCTGCTCTGTTTTCCACACAAAGAAAGTTTCCCCTATATATTTATTAGTTTAAACTGTGTTTTTTCTACTCTTCTGATGAACTGCCGATAACCTTAATGTCCTTCAGTCTCATTGATGAAGGATGAAGAATAAACACCAACCTGTTTGTTCTTCAGTGTCACCGGTTTGATTCTGCAGGGTTCTGGATCTCACTGACAGATGTCTAAAATGGGGCCTAAATCGTGGAATGCTCTGTTCTTCAATAAACTCTGTGCTCTGCAGATTTCACTTCTTCCTGTTTAACTGTGCTTTGATGCTGCGTCTCACTGTGTCACTTGTAGACTGATGGGAATATACCTGTTTGTTTTCAGCATTTATTGATGAACTGCAGTGGGAGGCGAGACTTCACTGAAAAGTGTGCTTTGTTGTGGGAGGAGCTTCAGGCGTCACTGAAGGTGTGCTTGTTGTGGGTGGAGCCACTGAAGTCACATGAGAGGTTTGATTGTTGTGGGAGGAGCTTCATGAAGGTTTGATTGTTGTGGGAGGAGCTTGACTAAAGATGTGATTGTTGTGGGAGGAGCTTCACTGAAGGAGGAGCAGATCTGCCAAAATAGAAGATAAATCAGTTACTGATTTTATTTTTTACATCAATTCACACAATTTAAGTATTTATTTTAAAATATCAATATATTTTAAGTAAATTATTTGCAAAGTGTTTTAGAATAATCCACAAATTACTTACATTTTTACAAAATATCTCATCCACATATTTTAGAGTCCTACATTTCATCTATACCTAGTTTTGTAGATGCAGTGTGTGAAAAAAAACAGCTTATACATGGTAAAAAATCCAACCACTCATTATTTTATATATCCCAAAAATCATATCATACTATGATGGATTTCCAGACAAAGTAAGCATCACACGTCATATTTTGTTTTTCCCAAAAGAGCTTCTTGGTTCTCTGTAAGGCTAATGTTACTAAAGCTAACCATTGTCTCTGCCTATTTTCACTAATGCTGCCTTCACGTGCTACCAGAATTATCGTAAATAGGAATGTGGTAGTTGAAAATTGCATTTGGAAGTAATGTGAGGTCAGTAACACAGTCGCCACCAGTTAAACTGTAACACCAGAAATGTCCCGCCAGAAATGTCTTGTCAGACAGGTTGCAATGCGAACAGCTTCTGTGGATCATCTGGTTTGGAATAAGAAGTAGAGTTGAGGTGTCATCAGCATAGCAATGATATGAAAAAACATGCTTCTGAATGACAAATCCTAAAGATGACATGTAGATGGAGAAAAGAAGTGGTCCAAGAACTCTAGTAGCAAGAATTTGTGATTTAGAAACCTCACCCCTCCAAGACAACCCTGAAGGATCCACCTGAGAGGTAGGACTTAAACCACTGGAGTGCGGCTCCTAAGACGCCCATTTTCATGAGGGTGGACAGGAGGACCTAGTGGTTAACTGTGTTAAAAGCAGCAGACAGATCCAGCAAGATGAGTACTACGGATTTGGAAGCTGCTCTTGCCAGTCTCTGGTCTTCAGTAACTGAGAGCAGTGCAGTCTCAGTTGAGTGGCCACTTTTGAAGCCAAAATTTTTGCTGTCCATGAGGTTGTTCTGTGCAAGAATCATAAAGACTTGGTTGAAAAACTCGCACAAGTGTCTTTGCAATGAATGGAAGAAGGGTCTGTACTTTTCTAAAAGGGCTGGATTTAGAGAGGGTTTCTTAAGCAGTGGGCTTCCCCTAGCCTGCTTGAATGCTTTGGGAAATGTTAAAAAAAAAAAAAAAAAAATCTCATACATTTCCCACAGCATTCAAGCAGGCTAGAATAAAAGAGAGGTGTTGATAATGTGAGTGAGCGCAGGTATAACTCTAATAGAAGAAATGGCCTGAAGGAGGTGAGTGGGGATAGAATCAAGCGGACAGGTAATAGGATGACTGGAAAGGATAAGTTTAGAAATGTCTGCCTCTGAGAGTGGAGATGGAGGAGAGAGAATGAGTATTTATTGGATATGAAGTTTTTGACTGTTTGTGGTGTGGAGAACTGGTCGCTGGTGGTTCTTGTTTTAATTAATAAGAATATTGCAAAATTGTCAGCTGTAAGTGTTGATGAAGGAGGGGGTGGAGGAGGACAAACAAGAGAAGAAAAGGTTTTGAAAAGCATGCGAGAGTCAGAACAGTTTTTAATTCTGTTGTGGTAGCATGTTGCTTTAGCAGTGGAGACACTTACAGAGAAGCAGGAGAGGAGTGACTGATATAAACTAAGATGTACTAAGGCACCACTTCCTCTCTGCACCCCTGAGTCTAGAACAGTGTTCCCGAAGAACATCAGACAGCCAGGGGGGCAGAGGAGGTGGTGTGTGCTGGTCTGTATGAAAGGGGGCAAAAGTTGTCAAAGCAAGATTTTAGAGTGGAGTAAAGAGTGTCAGTAACAGTGTTAGTGTTCAGTGCTGAAAACTGAGAGGGTGGAGGAAGTGAGGATGAAACCATAGAGGATAGGCGAGTGGGAGAGGGTGAGTAAAGGTTACACTGAAAGGTGACCAGCAGAGGAGTGTGTGTTGTGTTTGTTGTGTCCGGAGTCAGTGTGAGGTTAGAAGTGATGAGGACGTGGTCTGACGTGTGCAACAGCGTAACTAAAGTGTTGTCAGTTGAGCAGTAGCGTGTGTAGCATAAGGTCCAATTGGTTACCTGATTTGTGAGTAGCTGTAGTAGACACGAGCTTGAGGTCAAATGAGGCAAGCAGAGAGTTGAAGTCAGCAGACTGTGGTTTATCTAAGTGGATGTTGAAGTTCCAGAGTAGTACCAGAGGAGTACCAGGGGGTCCTCAGGGGAAGTTTAACTTGCACTGATTAATTGTTTTACATCAAGACTAGCAATGTGCACTAGTAAAGTTAACTTTCTGAATTTAATGAGAGTAAAACAGACATTATAGTCCTTTGGGTCCTTCAGATTCATTTCATAATCCCAAAGCAAATCGTGATGGGCTGTCTTCTTATGTGAAGACATCTGTGAAAAACCTGGGTGTTGTCTTTGATGAGTCTCTGAAATTTGATAAGCAGATAAATTTAGTGGTGAAATCATGCTTTTTTCAGTTGTGAATGCTAGCAAAAGTAAAGTCCTTTCTCTCCTTCAAAAATTTTGAAAAAGTAATCCATACCTTTATATCCTCCAGGTTGGATTACTGTAATTCTCTATATGTTGGGATTAGCCAATCAAGGGTACTTGAAACCAGGACCACATCACTCCAATTTTATGCTCTCTGCACTGGTTACCCGTGTGCCACAGAATTTATTTTAAAATTTTACTCTTAGTGTACAAATCTCTGAATGGTATGGCCACATTTTAACTTTCTGACCTATTGACTGGACATTAGGGCTGGGTGATATATCTAACGATATGATCACGCGCATCTAGTCAGTAAATCTGGTTCCGTGATTACCGCTAAATAGCCATCACCTGCTTTCAAATGGAGCGACATTTAATAGACAGAGCCGTAGATCACTGACAAGCTACGCAATATCACGTTCATTATTGCCTTCGATGAATACGCAATATGAACGTGATATTGCGTAGCTTGTCAACCTATTTTTCAAATTTCCCGAAAACGTCCCAGCACAACATCCGAAGGGTTTTCGCAGATTGCAACACATTTGACTATTCAACACAAAGAGCCATTTTGATTTCAGTTCGGTTTTGTGGCTAATATCACTTTTAAAATATAAAGCTCTTTATTTTCATTGATCTGTGCTTCTTTGATCAATCTAACGCAATCTGCCCAATGAAAGATGCGCCAGTGTATGTACATGCCACGACACCCACTAAGCAGTTAACTTAGACAAAATCATCATATACATACATATCAACTGTAGTAACAATAAACTCAAACTTATTTGTATAATTTCTCACCAATATAAAATTGTGTGTCAGCCATGATCTTGAAGCGGGAAAACAAGATGGCTGTCGATCAGAAAATTCTTAAACCAAATCTCGATGACATCAGTGGTCACGTGGCTTTCACGGAACGCAAAATTCTTGATTAGTTATTATATTGAATCTGGATGACATGATTGGTCTTACTTTTACTCCATGACAAGAGAGAAAAACTTAGAAGTTTAAATTACACAGACAAAACTCAGATTTACCTCCAAATTTACTTTAGCTCAATGACGAGAGTAAAGTAAATTAAGTCAGATGAAGTATAAAATGTTCTTCAGAGTAACCACAAGGCATTTGCACTTTTTTCAGAGTGTGTGGTGCGAAACCAGACTTCTTTTTTTCCCAATGGAAAGCACATTTACACTGTTTGAATCGTTCCCTGTCCCCTATATAGTGCACTATGTGCCAATCACCATACAGAAAATACTAATTCTGTATACATGTGACCGATTACAGCCGCAGCTTCAGCGTGTATTTATAGTGCAGGATTCTAGAGAGCATTTGATTGGACAGAAGATATGATGAGAAAATGAAGTGTGATGTGATGTTATCGCACTTGATCCATTTTAGCGGAAGTGAGAGACTGTAAGTTTTGAATGCTTATATCTCCTAAATGTGAATTTTGTTATTGGTTTGGAACACACAAGATTATTCATAACATTAAGGCTAACATAGTAATACTAAAAGCTAAAAAACCTTACATTTGGATTCCATGGGGACTTTAAATATCAATATTAATAAAGTTCCTATCCTATCTCACTTTTTTTGTCTCTTAGAAATACACATTTGATAGTAGCTTGAGTTAGGATGCAGAGGTAATTTTTTTTGTTCATTATCAAAATCAGTAACATCTGTAAAAATTACAGCAACTTCAATTTTATACTGTTAAATTGACTCTGACACAGTTAAAACCACACACATATAGCACCATGGTGAAACAAATACAACTATATGGTTTTTAAGTAGCCTATTTGTATGAAAAACAGTAGTCTAAAACATTAAGCATAAATGCACATATGCTATAGCTTAATCGCAAGTACATACTACAATTACATACCTTTACTCCTGTAATAAAATTCAACGTGAATATCCCACATTTCTGCCACAATACCATGGTGCAGTGTGTTACTACAGTAAATCCATGGTAAATGATGGTGATGTGTAGATTGGAAAGCCTTCTGACTGTCTCGTTGCACACACAGGGTTTCTCCTGTTTGGCTTTAAACTGGTTTAAATGGCCGAGTCATTTGTGTTGATCGCTCTATTCGCGCTTCACACTGGATCTCACAGCGCTGTTTACAGTGCGTTTCCACTACAGCTTCAAATCTGCGCTCAGCGCCGCGGGCAACGCTTCAACGCCACTGCTTTGGGTCGTGTCAGATTTAGGGCAGCAGAGCACGCCTCTGTGTTTCTTCTTCTTCTTCTTCTAACTGCGGTTCGCAAACTAAACACTTTATTGGCGCCATCTAGGTACAACCTTAAATTTAAAATGATGAAACTTAGCTCATGACAGCCCTGAATAAAACACAAGAGTAAAACAAACCAACACCCCATTTTCTTCGGCTTCATTGCTATGATAAAAACTGTTGCGAATGTATAGGTTTCCTATGATAATGTATTTTTTTCTATTATTATTTCACACGATTGCATGCAGTATAATAATAATGCTCTACCATTAAATCTCTTTAATTACGTGCCTTCTACACTAATTAAATTAAACAATTTTTGGCAGAAAGTCTGGGGTTTGAAATGGCATCCTCCACTGTTTGTCACTTGTCATCATGGACTATATCACCAAGACTGTCATTATCATCAGGCCCGTAGCTGGGGTTAGCGGGGCCCGGGAGCAGGTTGTACCAGTGGGACCTGTTCAACATTAATTTGTATATTTATTCTATTTATTTATTTGTGCTATTTACACATTGTTTAGTGTTTTTTAAAGTTTGTAGGTTTATTGGTAATTGAACCGAATAATTAAATGTAAAATAGCACTGCATAGTCTTCACTGTAAAAATTAAATATACAATCAAACCAAAAATTATTCAGACACCTTCAACATTTCTCACATTATCAGTTTATTTGGTAATCAAATTTACATTTATGCATTTAGCAGACACTTTTATCCAAAGCTACTTACAGTGCATTCAGGCTAACATTTTTTTTTTTTTTTTTTTTACCTAACATGTGTTCCCTGGGATCGAACCCACAACCTTTTGTGCTGCTAACACAATGCTCTACCACAAAATACACAACACAAAATATGACAAGAACTAAGAGTTAAACTGTCAGAACAGATTCATCTTGCTAATGTCAGATAACTTTGATAGAAAGGTATGTAATGGATTACAATCAACCAAAACGTCAGACAATTTTTGGTCCCAGTTTTTTTATTATTTTTTTTAAGCAATTTCATTGGTACTCCACTGTATGAATAATTTTCGGTTATAATATGTCACAGTTTGCTTTATTTTGCTATACTCACTTACATAAATTAATTATAGTGTCCTGAACCTACTAGTAAAAAAAAAAAATAATAATAATAATAATATATATATATATATATATACACACACACATATATCTGGTGTCTGAATAATTGTTGGTTTGACTGTGCATTAATTCTTGTTAAAACTACAAAGTAATTCAGTCAACAGCAGTGAGTGATTTTCTTTCTTTCATTTTCTTGGATTAACATTACAGCCGCTAGTAGCTAAATTAGGCGCTGTCACTTTAAGAGGCAATGAATGCATCCACTTTAATACACATACACATAACTGTTTACTTTCACTTAAGACATAACCGACAGTTTTTTTCGAACATACTTTCCCTAGACGGGGATTTTGACATATTTTGTATGTATTTGTCGGTACAAAAGCAAAAAGAGGCAAATACGGTGTTGAAGCGTTTTGAGACGCCTCTCTCTGCGTGAGCCCTGAACACCAGAACACCACGGTGCTGAATTGGACTTTCACATCCTTTTCTGTTTGTTTAAACTGCAAATTTTAAAGGATAGTAATGCAGAACACGTAGTTTGCCTACGGTGAATGCTATCAAAAATATCAATTTTATTTGTATGTTACAGGCCTATACCTATTTATTTGCTTAATTAGAAATTGACTTCTCACGTTAAACTTTAAAATATGGACCGTGGGAATTCATAAATTCTTCAAAAGTCATTTGTGTTCAATATAGATTTCAGATACTTTTCAATCCAACAAATTACTAATTTGAACAGTATTTCTGTAGTTTTTTTTACCTTTGATTCACGCAATGTCTGAACTGTTAGAACTCTCCTGAGTGCGTTCTCAGCAATGGAACCTTACTCTCAAACGGACCATTGACACTTTATGTACAATCTCATTTAGGAGTGTCAATGGTCCACTTGAGAAATACTTGAGAGAAGTGGCGGTAATGCACTTATAAGTCTGCAGTCCACAATAAAGCAAGAAGAAGAAGAAGACTCCTCACGCACCTGCTACTGAGAACGCACACAGGAGGATGCATTTGATGCACAAATGAGTTTTGCAGAAAACACTTATTGCAATGTAATTTTGCTTCTCAAATAAATGTACCTTAATTAAAGAAAGATACTTTAAAAGAAGATGGTTATTAAAGGGTTCTTTATCCAAATGAGGTTCTAACTAAATAAATAATCTCATTGTACAGTATAATAATTGTTAGATCATTGAAAAATGTATTATGCTCTTCTATTGTTTGTTCTGATTAAAATCATCTACTACTTTTGCATCATACATTTTGCGTTGTTTATTTTTATTTGTAACAGAACATTTGAACAGCTCAGTTTAGTTAGGGATAACGGTCTTGAGTCCTTCAAAAGCAAGTGATATTGAACTGAATTTTGAATAAAAAATGTATTCTACAACAAAATCAAATATTATCTGGTACTGTTGAAAGCCATTTTTCTTAATAAAAATAGGTAGTATGTGAGATGTGCTTTTTTATTTGAGGTGTACCATCTACTTTTGTCTGTTGCATTCATGCAATTATGTTTGTATTTCAGTGCATCAGTATATGGTAAAATCTCCAAATCAATAGCTTATTGTAAATATGTGAGGCTGGCTTTAATTATAGGCTATACTTATTGCGGATTATGACAAAAACAGAAGTCACTTTTACTACTTTTAAACCTACCAGGAACACAGACAGAAATTTGAATTGAAGTGTGGACCCCTGCACACTCTAATGGCTAATATTATACACAATCCATTGTGGTTTGACAAATGATTCAGTTGAAACTTGAATAAAAAGCATTAAAAACTACAGGTGCATTATAATGTCGTGTAAAAGTTAATTTATTTCAGTAATTCAACTCAAATTGTGAAACTGAAGGTGATCAGTTTGTGGCACTGCTGAGGTGGTATGGAAGCCCATGTTTCTTTGACAGTGGCCCTCAGCCCATCTGCATTTTTTGGTCTCTTGTTTCTCATTTTCCTCTTGACAGTACCTCATAGATTCTCTCTGGGGTTCAGGTCTGGTGAGTTTGCTGGCCAGTCAAGCACACCAACACCATGGTCATTTAACCAACTTTTGTTGCTTTTGGCAGTGTGGGTAGCTGCCAAATCCTGCTGGAAAATGAAATCAGCATCTTCAAAAAGCTGGTCAGCAGAAGGAAGCATGAAGTACTCCAAAATTTCTTGGTAAACGGGTGCAGTGACTTTGGTTTTCAAAAAACACAAATGAACCAACACCAGCAGATGACATTGCACCCCAAATCATCACAGACTGTGGAAACTTAACACTGGACTTCAAGCAACTCGGGCTATGAGCTTCTCCACCCTTCCTCCAGACTCTAGGAACTTGGTTTCCAAATGAAATATAAAACTTGCTCTCATCTGAAAAGAGGACTTTGGACCACTGGGCAACAGTCCAGTTCTTCTTCTACATAGCCCAGGTAAGATGTCTCTGACGTTGTCTGTGGTTCAGCAAATTTCTTGACACGCCTGTGTGTGGTGGCTCTTGATGCCTTGACCCCAGCCTCAGTCCATTCCTTGTGAATTTCACTCAAATTCTTGAATCTATTTTGCTTGACAATCCTCATAAGGCTGTGGTTCCCTCGGTTGGTTGGGCATCTTTTTCTTCCACACTTTTTCCTTCCACTCAACCTTCTGCTAACATGCTTGGATACAGCACTCCGTGAACTGCCAGCTTCTTTGGCAATGAATGTTTGTGGCTTACCCTCCTTGTGAATGGTGTCAATGATTGTCTTCTGGACAACTGTCAGATCAGCAGTCTTCCCCATGATTGTGTAGCCTAGTGAACCAAACTGAGAGACCGTTTTGAATGCTCAGGAAACCTTTGCAGGTGTTTTGAGTTGATTAGCTGATTTGCATGTCACCATATTCTAATTTGTTGAGATAGTGAATTGGTGAGGTTTTGTTAAATGTGAGCCAAAAGCATTACAATTAAAAGAACCAAATACTTAAACTACTTCAGTCTGTGTGCATTGAAGTTATTTAATATAGTTTTAATATAGTTTCACAATTTGAGTTGAATTACTGAAATAAATGAACTTTTCCATGACATTCTAATTTATTGAGTTGCACCTGTACAAACAAAAGGTGGATGTGGATTTACAACAGCAATGAGAACTTTTATGACCTCCATTTTTTCGTTAACTTTTACGTTTATCATTATGCAGAAAATATGAGCAGAGTTCTCTGCATGAAGACCCACAGCTCGCAGATCAATGTGCTACTTCTTTTCTCTCCAATATGGTACGAATTTAAATGAAATAAAATGCTGAGGATATTAACTGTGACAAGATGATTGATAGGCTGGTTTACAGTTTAACTGTTCAACAGAGTGCTCTGTTAAAGACACAACTGTATGACCTGATAGTATGTCCCAAAGCTTGCCTACTCTTCTACTACACACTCCAAAGTTTGTACTTTTTCTTCACCAAAAAAAGAACATACTTTAAGGGTGTAGTATAAATAGGCACATTGGGACACAGCAACAGGCATGTACATGGTTTCGCAGAAGGGGAAACATTTATTACAATATGTTTGTGTAAACTTAAAGTGTGAAGGAAAACATTTTCACTATACGTGTAATAGGCCTGCATACAGTTTAATACAGTTTCACTCACCCATCCATTGCATATAATGAAAACATGCAAAGTACATTTACTTTTGCATAGAATTTTTTTGAATGACAAGTGATTTCAGCTCAGTAATCCACCAGTTCAGCAAACACTCGGAAACAAATGCTGAGTCAAAATCTTGCCTTGCCTACTTTTCACAGTGATTGGATATCGCCCGCCGTTTTTTGCTTGTTATTTGCATAAAGTTGAGGAATGCCCAACATTTTTGATGCTCTCGGCTGCTCTCAACGCTTTCTCCATGCTGCTTTCAATCCCATAATGCATCGCGCAAGCGTTTACGCTCAGCTTCCATAGGAATGAATTGAAAACACTCGATCTGCTGCGCTTGCAATGTGTCAGTTGAAACACACAGTTAGTGCTCGCATAGTCTCGCATAGCCAGACCTTCAGACTGACCACTGAAGGTCTTGAATCTATGGCAGCTTTCATTGCCCAAGACCTGCCCATGAGGCCATTTGACTGACATATTAAACAACCAATCACAGTTTGTTTCGTTAAGCATCATGTTTCGAGGAAATGGAAATGTCACCACAATATTTGACATACTTTTGAATATCCAGCATTTAGTTGATCCTGATAAGCGCTTGTCGTCACAGTTGTCAATGGCTTTCTTCATTCATGAGGGGGTTTGGCGCCACAGCATTTTTGTTTCCAGGCAGAACGTTAAAGAATGCGACACACATGTTTCCTGGAAATCTTGTATAATTCAACTAATCCTATGACCACTACGACACTCCTGAAGTGTTTCCACTTTTTTGTGTCCCATATGCACCAGACATTTAGCCAACGGTCCGTGGGTGTGACGTTTGAGGCTGAGAGTAATGCTCGCATGACCGAGTAAATGCATCCGTGTTTCGTTCCGTTATTGGCACATAAACATTATAGCGAACATTTTTCAAATTCTTCATATTATTTTATCAAGGAAAATTATATCACGATAGTTATCCTTATCAAATTATCACCCAGCCCCTGTTAATAAGTATTAATATTAAGCATTAATATTTACATATTTATCCATCTAGTATAGTAACTTTTAAGTAAATTAATTTGAAATGTGTTTTATACTAATCCACAAATTCGATTTCATTTTATTTCAAAGAATGTTATCCACATATTTTAACCCCTTAACTCACAAAGATTGGCCACAGCCTCAGATTATTGTTGTTTCACTTTCACAGCATGTTAAAATATCATACTCTCATAACTTGATCTGGACAAACTGTGCATCATTAGAAAGGTTAAAGACTCTAGCTTAGATATTTGACCACTGTTTTGATAAAACATTTTTGCAGTGACAGTAATTTATCAGCAGGGCAAAATAATAAATCCGTATGTGTCATATTTGTAATAAAAATTCACCAGGCATTCATATTCAGTCACGTCTGCAGTGATTTATTTGTGTTCACATTGCTTCACTGAACAGTGTCAAAAAGGTATTATAGTCAAAAGATGCATATACATGGAGATATATAGATATATTTACATGTTTACTCCATATTTCTTCAGATAGAATCATAATTTCTATTCATTTTCCACTGATTTACACAATCTGATGAAAATTAGCAGCTCCATGGGCTGTCTCTGTGTGTTTACTCTTCCGTGCTCGTGATCTCATCCCGTGATGTGCTTCTGCGTTCAGATCTGATGACAACAAACAAACAGAAATGTCTTTACTCACAAAATATCCAAATAATAAACACACAATTATGATAGTATGTGGTTTGTATGTGATTTTCTTGAGATTTGGGGTATTTTAATAACAATAGAAAAAATTTGAATCTGAAATGCTAATTTGAGCAGTGATATGAAAGGCTATAAATAGCATATTTCAACAACAGTAAACCAACCAGATTCCACATGAGATTGCAAAGGAGGTTATTACAAACACTCAATGGAGTTTTTAAAGTGAGTTTTGAGTAAAAGTGTACTAATAATGTCATAAATTGTTATGTCGCTTGATGCTAACGTTAGCTCTAATGGTCCAGAAACAAATTAGCTCTAATGGTATCATCCACAAACTGGTCCAGCTGGGGCTCAACACTTCGCTGTGACACTGGCTGTTAAATTTTATGACTTGTAGACCTCAGACAGTACGGGACGGCAGTAACACATCCAGCACCATCACACTGAACACTGGGGACCCCCAAGGATGTGTGCTGAGCCCCCTCCTCTTCACTCTGCTGAGCCACGACTGCACACCGTCACACAACTCCAACCTCTTCATTAAGTTTGCGGATGACACAACCGTAGTGGGTCTCATCAGCATCAGAGATGAGACAAACTGTTGGAGCAAAGTGAGCCGGGTGGTACAGTGGCAACAATCTCTCTCTGAATGTGGAGAAGACGAAGGAGATTGTTGTTGACTTCAGGAGAGTGCACACTCAGTATGCTCCTCTGACCATCAACGGTGCGACGGTGGAGAGATTTAGCAGCACCAAGTTCCTGGGTGTGCACATCACAGAGGACCTCTCCTGGACCGACAACACTGTAGCACTGGCCAAGAAAGCATACCAGCATCTCTACTTCCTCCGCAAACTGAGTAGAGCCAGAGCCCCCGCCCCCATCATGTGCAACTTCTACAGAGGCACCATCGTGGGCATCCTGACTAGTTGCATCACTGTGTGGTATGGTGCCTGCAACGCGTCCTGCCGGAAGACTCTTCAACGCACAGTGAGAGCAGCTGAGAAGATCGTTGGTGTCTCTCTCCCCTCCCTCCAGGACATTTATGGAACCTGTCTGACCCGCAAAGCCCTCTGCATCACAGGTGATTCCACACACCCATCACACAGCTTCTTCAGTCTGCTAACATCAGGCAGACTGAAGGACAGCTTCATCCATTAGGCTGTCAGGAAGCTGAACTTGCTCCCGACCTTGCCCCCACCTCCCCTCTTTTACCCCAGGCACCACTGGACTGTGAACCCCCTCCCATCCTTTGCCCCCCCCCCCCCCCCCCCCCACACCCCCACAACTCCCACATCCCCAGGTCCTTCCACTCCCCCCTCCCAATAACAAACTGTGACCTGCACCAGACACTTTGTGCAGCATTGGTCTGCTCCCTACCTCATCCAACTACCTATTCAATTAGTTTAAATAAAGAACAGCTTTTTTGTCACTTTAATCAGATTTTATCTGCACTGTTTGTTTACTTCATTGGTTTGCACTCTATCTGCCATGTGCCTTGTGCTGCATTATTTAACTTTATTTGTATTTTTTTTTACATGCCCCTATATGTATAGTTGTATTTTATATTTAATATATATCTATCTGTATTTTTATGCTCTATTGTAAGTGTTATCTGTATGCACCAAGGGTCTGAGAGTAATGCAATTTCAATTATCTGTATTTATGTGCTGTGTATGTGGAAGAATTGACAATAAAGCAGGCTTGACTTGACTTGATCTGAAGTCATCAGCATAATGAATGAGGTGAAAACAGGATCTATTGACATGAAATAAAGAGGGTTTTCAGCAGCTGATTATATTGATGAGTCTCAGACTATAAACACTCATTAAATAAGCCATTCAGGACCAGCAGCAGATCATCACTTTATTCTGAGGGTTTGCTGGTAGAAACTGATTGTTTGAGTCAATAATGTATGCTGAAAGCCCATTAAAGCGCTCCACTGAAAAATATTAAAATTATTTCTGAAATGATATAGAAAAAATACCACTAATATAAGACAGTGAAAATTATTTTTATCAGACATCATGATTTGTCCATATGAAACAAAATAAACTTAGATTTTCTAATAACTGTATTCATAACAACAAAATAGTTCCCTCTGTTTACAAGCCTTCTTTAGATACCAATAAGTGTTAGCAGACATTAGCACTGAGACAGATAAAAACTATTTAGAAATGACCCCGTAAAACCATGTAACATATTTTACAATTACACGAAAGCACAAACTGCTTCACCGTTTCTTCCATGTGATAGGCATCCCGAGGATACTAATATTTACTAATGCTTTTCAATGATTTGTATCGTGAAAGTTGCTATACAAAGAAATGTGAATTGAACTTACTGTGATTGTTGTTTGTATGATTCAATAAAGCTGATGAATGACTGAAACTCTTCCCACATGTGTGGGATATGTTTTTTCTACAGTGTGAGTCCTCTCATGTCTTTTCAGGGTATCTGACCGGCTGAATGTCTTGTCGCAGTGTGAACACTTGTAAGGTTTCTCTCCAGTGTGGATCCTCTCATGGAATTTCAGATGTTCTATCCGACTGAATGTCTTGTCGCACTGTGAACACTTGTAAGGTTTCTCTCCAGTGTGGATCCTCTGGTGCTGCTTCAATTCTGTATCCGTAATAAAAATCTTCTCACACTCAAAGCACATATATTCTCTCACACCAGTGTGTCTCTTCTGATGGTATTTTAAATACTGCACTTGTGAAAAACTCTTTGCACAGAAAGAACAGGAATGTGGTTTCTCCTTTGAATGTACTTTCATGTGATCCTTCAGGCTTGAAGCCCTCGAAAATGTTTTTCCGCATTGATCACATGGGTGCAGTTTCTCTTCAGTGTGGATGGTCATGTGGTTCTTAAGGTTTGATGATTGTGTGAAACTCTTCCCGCACTGATCACATGTGAACGGTTTCTCTCTAGTGTGGATCCTCATGTGAACACTGATACTCCGTTTGCATGTGAAACGCTTTCCACACTGATCACATGTGAATGGTTTCTCTCCAGTGTGGATCCTCATGTGCACACTGATACTCCGTTTGCATGTGAAACTCTTCCCACACTGATCACATGTGTATGGTTTCTCTCCAGTGTGGACCCTCGTGTGAAACGTGAGACTCTGTTTGCTCATCAAACTCTTTCCACACTGAGTGCAGATGAAACTTTTCTTGACTCTACTTTTCAGTAAAGAAACTGATTCAGTCTGTGAGCAAGTTTTTTCTCTACTTTTGACATCATAATATTTCTGCTCTTCACTCTCCTCCAGCAGGGCTGAAATGAAAGTAAAAAAAGTTTCAATAAATTAATCATAAGAAAAATCAGAGAAATGTGAAGCAGACATGGGCTACACAACATTTATGATAATTTTATGTATTTTTATAAATCTCTTTCCATGAACCAGGTACGGTTATCTTCAAATAATTACTTTTTTAACATTAAAGGCACAAATCCAATGTTTCTGTAGTGAGAACTAACCAATGTTTGATCAACTCCACAGTTATCTAACATAATAATAACATTAATAAACTATACAACATGACTACAGTTTCTAAGATGGATATTCAGTTGACTAATTAATTAATTTTAAACCGACAATTTATTATCTGTCAGAATAAGTGGCGGCACCCAGGAAGTGACATCATTTACACTCTTTCTAGAGCATGATGGGAAAATTATATTAATCTATTGTAGTATTGACTGTATTCATCAACCCTGTTACCAAAGTTGTTTTGCTTAATTTATTATAAATCAACCACTCTTTTATCAAATCAGATGTTTTCTTTATTTTACTATGTTTAATGTTTATTAGGTATATTGGTTAAAAAACAAATGTGACCATGAGCACAAAAGCAGTCATAAGTAGCACAGGGTTTATTTGTAGGAATAGACAACAATACACTGAATGGGTCAAAATTAATGATTTTTCTTTTATGGTAAAAATCATTAGGATATTAATTAAAGATCATGTTCCATTAAGATATTTTGTAAATTCCCTACTGTAAATATATCAAAACTAAATTTTTGACTAGTAATATCCATTGCTAAGAAGTTCATTTAGACTAGATTTTCTCAATATTTTTATTTTTTATTTTTTGCACCCTCAGATTCCAAATTTTTATTTTTAATTTGTATCTCGGCCAAATATTGTCCTATCATAATAAACCATACATCAATGCTTAAAAAAAGCATACAGTATTTATTCAGCTTTCAGATGATGTTTAAATCTCAGTCTAAAAAAAATGACCCTTATGACTGGTTTTGTGGTCCAGGGTCACAAATAAGGAAAATCAGTGTGAGAGTTGTAAAAATGTATTTTAGGCATGTCCCAAATTCTGATTTATGTTTACAAAAAACGTGAACTGACCATTTGATCAAAATAGTAAAATTAAAGACAGTTAGGTTTGTGAAAATGTTTTTTTTGCATGTCAAATAATGTTTCCCCATATTATTTATTAGTTTAACTGTGTTGTTCTACTATCTGATGTACTGCTGATAAACTTAATGGTTCTTCAGTCTCATTGATGAAGGATGAAGAATAAACACCAACCTGTTTGTTCTTCAGTGTGTTTGATTCTGCAGGGTTCTGGATCTCTCATGTTCTCTCTGTTCTTCAATAAACTCTGTCTCTGCAGATTTCACTTCTTCCTGATGCTCTGATGCTCGTCTTCACTTGTAGACTGATGGAAATATTCCAGCATTTATTGATGAACTGCAGTGGGAGGAGCTTCACTGAAGATGTGATGCTCCTCCTTTAGTGAAGCTCCTCCCACAACACAGATCTGCCAAAAATAGTTTATTACATCAATTAACACAATTTAATTATTTATGTTTAAATATCAAAATATTTTAAGTAAATTAATAATAATCCACAAATTCCTTTATATTTTTAAAACATTTCATCCACATGTTTTATTCCAACATTTTATCTTACCTCTTATTATCATATAGTTAACAAAATATAGTAAAACCTTAGGATTTCAGCCTTTAAATGATACCATATATAAACAATGTAAGAAAAAAATTAAAATAAACAAACTTAGAAAAATAAATTTACAAATTTATTTTAACTTAATAAAGTTTCACTTAACAACTTGTATTTATTTATTGTGTTTTAGTTTTGTGTGTAAAGCATGGTTTATTACAGATTTATAAAATAAATGTTATGATACCTATAATGTCACAATAGCTGATCTTGTTGTTTGCTTAAGTCTGTTAACAGTAGTAAGATTAGCTTAATGTGGCACTTAACAGATCTGAAGTCATCAGTATAATGAATGAGGTGAAAACAGGCTCTATTGACATGAAATAAAGAGGATTTTCAGCAGCTGATAATGTTGATAAACACTCATTAAGAAGCCATTCAGGAGCAGCAGCAGATCATCTCACTTTATTCTGAGTGTTTGCTGGTAGAAACTGATTGTTTGAGTAAGAATATATGCTGATCACCCATAAACATTATCTAATGTTACTATTATTTACCAAATGATACAGAAAATGCCAGTAATATAAAGATAATGAGACAGACCTCCCCCTTTATTGACTAAGAATATAGCAAAGCATCTCAAGAGGATCAGGGGCCCGATTGAACAAGGAGGCTCAACCAATTCTGAGTTAAAACGTGAACTCTGAGTTGACTTGCCCTGAAATTGGAAACTTAACCTGAATTGGGAGTTCTCAGTTTCAGAACAGCTGAACTGTGTTAGTTCTATCCACTCTGAGTAGGTTGACTCTGAATTTAGTGCGTGCACCACAACTTTGAGAAGTCATGATCAGTGGAGCTCCGCAATTATGATTCACCCTGAAAACAGCACCCAACGATATAAGCAGGGTTTGATTGTTTTAATATAAGAAGTTCTATTTATAGCAAATGTAAAAGCCATTTCACACACAAAAAATGTGTAATGAATAAACCTCAGGCTAAAGGAAAAAATTCATGTCTGCACAGTAGAACGTAGGACAGGGTGGTTCAACACTTTTCAGCAATAAAAAAAAACAAAAAACAAAAAAAAACAATGAAGCACAATTGTTAGTTTGTCTAAAGTCATTTTTGCTTAGTATGGTTGAACTGGATCATCAAAGGTCAGCAGCAAAGACATTGGTTAATAAAATGGCATTAGATACATTTGTGTTATTTAACATATTTAATTATTGCAGGTTTGCATCATATTCTGAGTTTGCATTTCACTCTTTTAATTCATTTTGATGAATACTAAATCATTTTTTTGTGTGTGTGAGTAGGATGAAACTTTTTTGAAAAAGTAACTCAGATATTTTCTTGTAAATTAAAAAGTAATGCATTACTTTACTAGTGACTTGAAAAAAAGTAATCTGATTACATAAATCACATTACTTGTAATATATTACCCCAAACACTGCTTCCGAGTCAATACCTAACTTTAATTCTTAATCACTGTTATAACATCAGAGATGACAACTGTAAATTATTGAACTAATAATCATTTTCATGTTAAAAAGAAATGACAGCAGCTAAAAATGAAGTATAAAAACAATTCAAAAGCTTTAAGCATAAAAGGTTCATTGGTGTAGGCTACATGACTTTACAAACATGTGACATATTAAATATCATTCTGTGTCTATTTCAATGGACAGCAGCTTTTTCTACAAAGTCCAATGCTCTTCACATAATTAAATGTTCCCTAATCCAACTGTTTATATTTCCTAATTAGAGTAATGAAATTAGCATCTGACTTGTAAACCTTCTCAGTCAACAGCAAGAAGGCAGAGGCTTGCAAAATGGGGGGAAGAACCTGCACCAGCACCGGCACCAGATGAAGAGGAGATGGTCAAGTATTGGAAGAATTTTAAAAGAAAAAAGAATAACTTTTGTTCCTGTCATCGCACCTTCTGAAAATGAAACGGATTACTGTATGATATCAAGGGAACGTCATTTATCAGATTAGCCTTATTTAAACCAATTTCTACACCACTGACCTGCAGTCCTGTGAAACTTTGGAAAATTCTCATTTGCGTGAGAGCGATGCACACTTTCTTATCAGTCTGCATACTGTGGCCTTACTAATTTGCTCTTCATCTTCAATGTTTTATAGAAATCTTCAATTGAAAAATGTTACCGCTCAAATAAATATTCATGTAAAAAAACAAACAAACAAAAAACTATAAATCAATACAGCCTCCTTGTCTGCAGGATCCTGTATAAATGGAGATGCCATTTTTGTCAATTTGACAGTGTCTGCATGATGAAAATATGTCCAGTGAATGAATACCTGGAGAGAAACAGTACAAGTGTTCACACTGCGACAAGGGATTCAGTAGGTTAGAAACCCTGAAAGCACATGAGAGGATCCACACTGGAGAGAAACCTTACAAGTGTTCACACTATGACAAGAGATTTCAGTCAGGACCACTTGAGTCAAAAAATACCATAGACAATTCTTTTAGTCAATATTCATATTTTTATTTGCATGATTGTTTAAGTTACATTGGCGGTATGGCTCAGTTCTGAGTTACCCATCCTTTTCATGAGCTCCATGAAAGCTAGTCAGGGAACAGCAGCAGCTTCTGGGGACAATCTACCCATTTAAACTGGGAAAGCAGCAAATAAATTCCCCATTGAGAACAGAGCATGCATCAATGAAAACAGAATGTAACTGATTAAGTTAAATTGAAAGTTAAGGAGGAGTTAGGGGAGGAGGTGGGTTGCAAGCAGTGCAGTGGAAGCAGCCAAGCAGCAGACTGAGAATGCATTTAAATAGGGCGCCCCTGTTGGAAAGGGACCAATTGAGTGCTTAGCAACCGGATCAGCTGTTAGGTCTGGGTATCAGCTGATAGCGGAGCTTGACTACGCGGCCTGCCTGAACTGACGCTGAACGCTATATTTATCACTGCACTTCATGTGGGAAGAGTTTCACTCATTCATCTAATCTACGCAGTCATTAAAAAACTCACATTGGATAGGTTAACTTTGCAGGACCTAGAGATGACCTCTACAGCCTTGAATGTCAGCAGAGATCAGGACAACTGGATGACCACCGGGACAAGACCACAGGAACCAGTTGAGCTCCTCTGCACAATCTGACTTTGCTGCAGCCTGGAATTGAACTGCTGGTTTCGTCTGGTCAGAGGAGAAACTGGCCCCCCCGACTGAGCCTGGGTTTCTCCCAAGGTCTTTTCTCCATTCGGTCACTGATGGAGTTTTGGTTCCTTGCTGCTGTCGCCTCTGGCTTGCTTAGTTGGGGACACTTCATTTACAGCGATATGGTTGACTTGATTGCACAGATACTATTTAAACTGAACTGAGGTGGATGATGACATCACTGAATTCAATGATGAACTGCCTTCAACTGAAAATTGAGTGTTTACTATTGTCCTTTTGCATTACTGACACACTATTTTCCTATTTAATACTTTAAAGCTGCATTGACACAATCTGTATTGTTAAAAGTGCTATATAAATAAAGGTGACTTGACTTGACACAAGCAGTGAGAGCAGTATTACATGTATGTTACAGTATTAAAGTGGTTAAGTTTCTGAATGAATCCGTATTTTGAACGAATTGTGTGAACCAATGATTCAAAGACCCATTCATTAAGAGACCCATTTACTTTATTCCTTAAACAATCAGCCGTTTGAACGAATCGAATGAAGACATTTAGGTAGTAATAATGAAAAAAAATAAAGGGATAGTTCACCAAAAATACAAATTTGTTTTAAACCTTTCTTTTGTGGAACGTAGAATGTATTTTTAAAACTGTTGGTAAGAATGCTGTTTTGGTTACCAATGACTTTCATTGTATGAACAAAAAATATTGAGATGTTTCTTAAATTATCTTCTTTTATGTTTCATAGTTTATGTTAAGCTGTTGTAGCCTAAATTTATTTACGTGTAATAATTTTAATGTTAAATTAAATCAAATATTTCTTTCTAAAGCTACAATTTGTAATGTCTACTTGATTCATTTAACACAAAAACATCTTTAAATATTTTTTTTTGGTATTTTCACAGTCATATTTATTTTGTGATTAATTTAATTAATCGACATATCATGTAATTAATTAGATTAAACATTTTAATCAGTTGACAGCTCTATCTTATGTTATTATGTTCACCTATATATCCATCTATAAATCTGTCTATTTAGTGAAGTAACTTTAAATGTTTAATACTGATTAACAGTTTTTTTTTTTTAACAAGTTCATCCACATATTTTAATTCCTACATTTATCTTGCCTCTCATTAATATATATATATATATATATATATATATATATATATATATATATATATATATTTTTTTTTTTTTTTTTTTTTTTTTTTAATAAAAAATAAATTTGCACAGTACAGATTCAGTTTAAATTAATTTGTTTTTATATGTTTTAGTTTTGTGTTTTATATGAAATAAGGATTATCACAGATTTATGGAATAAATGTCATTATGATAAATACCTATATTCTTGTAATGTCACAATAGCCAATCGTGTTTTTTGCTTAAGGCTGTTGACACCAGTAAAATGAGCATAATGTGGCAATTTGCGATCTGAAGTCATCAGTATAATGAATGATGTGAAAACAGGATCTACTGACATGAAATAAAGAGGATTTTCAGCAGCTGATAATATTGATGAGTCTCAGACTATAAACACTCATTAAACAAGACATTCAGGATCACCAGCAGACTTTATTCTTAGTGTTTGCTGATAGTTGGAAAATATGCTGAAAGCCCATGAGTGCTCAGCTGAAAAGTATTACAATTATTTCTCAAATGATACAGAAAAAATACCACTAATATAAAGACAGTGAAAACTATATTTATCAGACATTATGATTTGTCCATATGAATATAAATATACCTTGTTTTTCTAAAATACCTGTTAAGCCTTGAAATTTACACCAACAAGTACTTTTGGCCTGGGGTTTAATATATAAACACAATTTTACCCTCTATAATTTTTTTTTTTTTTTTTTAATTTGGAATAATCAAAATATTTTATCTTAATATTTTCATGGTGGTGGTGGTTTAATAATGGTTTGCTTTTAGTATGTCAGTCATTTAACAACAGAGGTTCATTAATGACTTAAGGTTTATTAGAGGTTTATAATGAGAATTTATTTCAAAATATAACATACCAGTTAGTCCGAAGGAATTGGTCATTGTTTAGGGGAGCAATAACATCAGGAATTGCCCCCCCACTTAACAAAGCTTCTTTTCCTGAACCAAAAATATGTTTTTCTGTATAAAAAAAAAAAAAATATATATATATATATATATATATAAATTACAAAGTAAGATCTCTTTTCACTGAAAAATTTACTACTTTGTCGCCTGTAAACTCTTACTGGAATCATTTATTTAGAAATTTTAATTGGAAAAAAATACGGTCTTTACAACAGAAATATTTCCTCTAATAAAGTTAAAGAAGTATCTTTCATATTAATCAACAAATTTTAAGAAGAAATTAAAGTCTAATATTAATACAAGATGTTCATTTTGTCAATTTCATACAGAAACGGTCTTTCATTTATTTTGGACTTTTAATTTTACTGAACAACTTTGGAAAAATATTGGTTCATTTATATCATATTAAGAGAATATCCAGCAAGATGTATCTGTTACGTTCAAAGGAATTATTTTAGGATATAATGAATCTGTTTCTACTAAAAGAAATGATGTTTTTTTTATATATAAATGTAATTTATTTTATTTGTATATTTTATATTCACAAATTTAAATTTATCAAATAATTTAAACATTATCTTGACACCATTTCATTGTCAGAAAATAAGAGAGCTAGTAGAACTATTTCATTTTGCATTGAATTTAATTTATATACTATAATTAATGATTAAATGTCTTACCCTCAGGCTCTTATGCTTTTCCTTTTGTTTCTCTTGTACTTCTTTGTTTTAAGTTGATTTAATGTATATTGTTGATACTTTGTGTATTATGTACAAACATATTTTAAATGTCAACTCTGTATTCGATCCTTGCAATAATAATAATAATATATAAATATGTATATATAAACGTCATCGGTTTGGTCTGAGTGTTGCTTTCAGAAAAAAGGGGTTCGAAACTTGCGGTAGCTTGTGTGATTGTTTTGGATTTTTGGATTTAGACTGGACTGCTTGTTGATTTTGGATTGCCCTTTTGGATCTGTTTGCTTTTTGTGACATCTTCCTCTTTCCTTGCAATGAGGCCAGCAAGAAAGAAGAAATCCTCCCCTCTCTGGGAGTTTTTTGAAATAGTTGCTCACAATAAGGTCTGTGTAGTTGTTATATTTTACTGTCTTAATACAATTATAATCCTCTCTGTATAATCTTTTGTGTCTATTATTTCATGTTTCAAGGTGAATGCTCGTGTCTGAAGGAACTGACATATAATAATAACACCTCCTCCCTGCTCAGGCATTAGCGAGCACTGCATGAGCATGCACAAACTAGTAACAATCCACAAACTAGTCAAAGTAATAGATGATCTTTTTCTTTCTTTTTTCTTTCAGTGGAACGCTTCTCCACTGTTGGGCTGGGTGGGGCCAGTGGTCTCGAGCCGGAGCACACCAACACTAAAATCAAGTTACATTTCCACTGTTAGGCCAGTAGCCCCACAGCTCATGCATAATAAAGCCCGCCCTTTACACACCTCGTTGGATCAAACGTCACAAAACCCCTCCCCTTTCCATGGGAACAATGAAAGTGATTCAGGTAGCACACACTAGAGTATCATCATCGAACGAACAAGATGGACAGAACCGAAGCGGCTGTTTGTTTGCTCCTTTTGGTGTTTTTTTAGGTGGTGTTTTTTTGGGCGAAGCCAAGATGCAAAGATGGAGGCTCAGCGGCGTTTACGCCAAAAGTTTTTGTTGGCTGCAAGGCGAAAAAGAGTGATACAGCGACGTGCAAGCCGCTTACAGCGAAAGCAGAAACGCCAACAATGGAAGGAAATGGTAAATTTGGTTAAATTAAATAATAAAATTAATTGTCATCTTAAAATTGGTGTGATCCTAACCACATAGTTGTTTTGATTAGCATTCTTAAATGTAAGCGTAGGCTCTTTACTGCTTTTTGCTAGCATGACATGAGCTACATCTTCATAATCAGAGAAGTAATGTTAGCCTTTCACTGAACTGTTCTTCAGATAGTGTATTTAACATTTGTTCTATTATTATCTTTCAAATGAGGCATATATTAATACATATACAGTACATAATTATACATCTACAGACACATAGATCTGTCATAATTAGGTATTTATTGTTTAATTTTCATTCTATTACTTTTTTTTAGAATGTGCATCTATTTATGTTTCGACGTTAAACAGATCTGCAACATAACTCGATAATTAATGTTTACCTTTCATTCTATTATTTTACAGATGATGCATCACTACTACACCAATATAATGAGCCTATCCCCGAACAAGTGACTGGTGGGAGATCACAGCTCAAAGATTCAGAGATAGCTGGGGGACAACTCTGAAGCCTGCAGTATAGCAACAAGACACAATTCCACAGTGCGTGGGTGCTATTGATGGTTCTCACATCCCTGTTTTGAAACCTCCATGAAACCAATCTGATTTGAAAGGCCCACCTCTATCTTCATTTTGAAACAGTCCACAGAAGGACAAAGCGCTGCCACTTGGTCCACAGAAAGTAATGCTTTGTTATGGCATGGTCATTCTGAATGTAGGTCTACATTCTTGGTGACTCTGCTTAACATTGCAGAAAGGTAAAACCATGCATTGGCAGCTAGGCTAGAGAACTCATTCAGAAAGTCATGACAAAGGTACCCATGAGGTGACAGTGCTGGCCTTGTAATGTCGCCCTGCAACATGTGTTTCATGCAACATTTGTAAGGCAATGTAAGGAACATGATAAACTGTCAGAATATTTCTGTATTGTCACAGAATGTCAGGCGTCCTAGGTAAGTATCAGACATGTATTTAAATAATGTTCCCATCAATATGCGTAGTTGTCTTTAGCAATAGCTGTCTGAAAGTGTAAATCATTCTTAATGAATAGGACCTGATTTTTGCTGAAAACAAAAGGTGCCCATCAGACTTTATATGGGCATTTGCTATTTCTTAAAATCAAAAGCTCCCAACCCTTTTCCATTGTGGAAGTTCTTGCGTTTAAGGAGCTCTTGCATGTGTTAGATCACACTTATACGGGGTATGACTATATATCAATTCATGTGTATATACACTGTAAAAATAAAGGGGATAAAATCTTTCATTGAATTAAGTTATATGCCTTTTTTAGCAACATTTTAAACTTAAATGCAGTATTTACTTGCAATAATTGTGTGTAATTACGCAATTTTCATTAAAATGTCGGCATAAGTTATTAACTTTTTAAATATCTAATTTAAAAATCTAGTGTTTAATCATGTCTAAATATTTATTCAAATGAAACTAATTAATTAAGCAGGTGACCTGCAATATTCTAGATATATTTAGTAAAGAGTGGGTAAACCATGGCATTACAAATGAATTTTTTTTTTTTTTTTTTGCATTGGAATTTAAAACACTTTTTTCTATTTTAACCTCAAATACTACACTTATTGTAATATAAGTAACTGAAATATATATATATATATATATATATATATATATATATATATATATATATGTGGTCCTTTAAGGACTTATAATCTATATATAATATATATATATATATATATATATATATATATATATATATATATTAAGTCATTAAAGGACCATAATTATTGCACAAATATTATTTGGTTCCAAAAGATCTCCTCAAAATATTAAATAAATATTATTGAACTAAAATATAGAACTTATTTAACTCAAAAATAGTTAAGCTGTATGGTCGCATTATAAATAAGCAATACCTGAAGGTTTTGAACACGGCTCAACCAATCAGAATCAAGGACCGGAACTCTCAGTTTTATAATTTATGATTTACACCACATTAAGTGCACCAAAACAGTATTTATTGTTAGAATTAAGTATTAACACATACAAAATTTGAGAGATGAGACTTTGTTTCATATCGCATTTGGCGTGAGATTAACATCAGCAGAGTGAGAGCATGAGACAGAGCCTAAAAGCGTGTGTCTCACGCTTAAATGCGTGAGAGGTGGCAACCCTACAGTGGTGTATAAAGTACCTGAAAGCCATACTCAAGTAAAAGTACAGATATCTTACCAGAAAATGACTTTGGTAGAAGTTAAAGTCATACAACATACAACTTGTAGGTGCATTACCGCCACCTAAAATACACAAGTGGAAGAATATCTTGCTATTTAAAAAAGAAAGAAAACAGCAAAGATGAAATTAAAAATAAATCAGCCTCTTTTTCAGCTTAGTGAACAAGAACATTTTGAACCTCTAAAACCCTTTTACAAACTATGCATTAGAAGAAGATTTTGAACATAAATTTAAACATGTAATTAAGCATAATTATATGATTTTTATCATTGAAGCCAAAATGATAAAAAAGAATAAAAATTTAGATATGGTTCTTAGGGGAGAAACTCATGCTTTAGCCCCTATTCGGGATATAAATTGTTTCTCATATGGTTATTGGGAATGTGCTTCCAATCGACGTTAAACAAAAAATTAAATTGTCTTTGTGTCTTTAGTTTGTGTTTGATATGAAACAAGGTTTATCACATATTCATTAAATAAACACTATTATAATACCTCATCTATATCTTGATAATGCCCACCATAACTGATCTTATGTCTTATAAACACTCATTAAACAAGACATTCAGGACCAGCAGCAGATCAACTCACTTTATTCTGAGTGGTTGCTGGTAAAAACTGAGTGCCAAAATATATGCTGAAACTCTAAAAGTGATAATTATTCTCAAGGTGATGCAGAAAACAAATAACTAACCAGAAAGACATTACAACTATATGTATTTGTTTGTCCATTCATAGAATCTAATATTTTGGTTTTATAATAACTACATTCACAAACAATAAAACAGTTCCTCTTACCGTTTGTAGTAGTATGTGAAGAAAAAAAAGACAAAGAACTTTTTACACACCTATAAGTGTTAGAAGGCACACAAATAGCAGAGCTCAATAAAAAAAAAATATTGTATAGACCCCGTAAAATTGAATTAAACAAACTCAGTTTTAACATTCAGTTTTTTTTAAAGTTACTTGAAATAGCGCTTACGGCTCCACACTGGAATGCGTGTGTGCAAGTGCGTGACGTCATCACCGCGAGTCGAAACCATGGGTAGATAATCAAAAAGGCGGCAAATTCTGTTTTAAATGGCAAAATATATATAAAACAACATATCAAACAAAAATAATGTTAAAACAGTTATAGATGTAGACAGGCAGACAGTTAAATATAATTTAATAGTGCAGAGTGCAGCACAGTGCTGCACTCTGCACTCACACACTTGGACAATAACAACACATGACTTCAGTTCAGCATTTTAAACACCGTCATTCCCTCCAAAGCTGACCACCAAATACCTTGGAGACCTGGACCATTAAATACCTCCCTCTGCCAACTGTGGGATCATGGAATCTTTCTGACAGCACAGACCCCCAGCATGTTAGGTCAGGCCACACCTGCTCCACCACCATCACACTCAACACCGGCCGTACCACAGGGCTGCTGTGCCTGAGTCCCATGTCCTCTACTCCCTGTACACCCATGGACTGCAAGGCCTGTGCATGAATCCAACTCCATCATTAAGTTTGCCGACGACAACCACGGTGATTGGCCCATCAGTGACAACAATGAGACTGCCACATGGAAGAGGTAAGAGGTACCAGCACCTGGCAACATGGTGCGCTGACAATGACCTGCCCTCCTTAACAACAGTTAAGAAAAGGAAGCTCAATGTGACTTCAGGAAGAAGAAAGGAAGCACGCACGAACCCCATCCACATTGAACGGGATGGTTGTTGAACGTTTGTTCCAGCTTCAAGTTCCTGGGAACCCACCACTCTCTGAGGCCCCTGTCCTGGACCACAAAAACCTCCAGCCTGGTCAAGAAGGCCTCCACCAACAAGCTCTTCTTCCTCAGAAACACTGAAGAAGAACCAGCTGTCTCTCAGCCATAGTGGTGAACTTTTACCGCGTGTGCGATCGAGAGCATCCTGACCAGTTGTATTACAGTCTGGTTATGGGAAATGCTCGGGGTGGCTGCCCAGCACAACGCAGCTGAAAACTTGCCCAACGCATCACGGGACACCATTCCTGCTATTGAGGACATCCAGCGCAGGAAACGCTGTCTACGTCGAGCTCGCAGCATTCTTAAGGACTCATATCATCCTGCCATGGACTGTTTAACTCCTGTCTCGCCCTCAGGGAGGCGCCTTCAAGGAGCCTCCGGACAAGGACCAGCAGAAATCCAGGAACAAGCTTTTTCCCACAGCTGTTTCCTTACTGAACTCTTGCCCTCTGACACCACCCACACCATTGCCACACAGACTCCTCCCCCACTTCATCACTACATCTGAACCGATTCATTATTATTATTTATTTACAACAAGCAAAAACAGTCAAACTTGCTATTACTTGCACTACTGTCTGTTTCATCCAGAAACACTGGAATAAAACACATTTGCACACTGAAATATTTCATATGCACTGTACTTTCCAGGCACAATAGGGTACAATGTTCCATATGTTCATAGTGCTGCCTTATAGTGTACATACACTTTCACATATTTCCATCTGTATAGTATGTCATTAGTACACCTATCTGTATATAATGCTGATTAGTATTAAAATTTAAAAATCTGTAAATTGTGTACATAATACTTATCTGTATAGTTATTGCTACATTTTGTAGACCTTGTATATTTCTGTACCTGTACTTGCTTATTGCACTTCTGGGTTAGTGCCTGCTAACTGCATTTTGTTGCCTTGTACCTTACAGGTGCACACGTGACAATAAAGTTAGTTAAACTAATTCTAATCTAATCTAATATAAATTAAATAAAAGTGTTCATTAAGTGATGTAAAAGAAAAATCAACAGACAACAAAAATGAACAATAAGAGTTTAATTACTTGAAGCAAATATAAAGTAAAAGTGGAAAGGAAATGAGGACAGATCTCTTATCTGTATTGACTAACAAGCCAGAAAAGAATCTCAAGTGCATAAAAAGAGAGGATGGATCAGAAACTGGCAACTAAACCTAGATGGACAGAATATATATTACACCTGAATTTTGTAACTACAGCCGTAAGTGGAACAATCAATTAGTTGTAAAAACAAACAAACAAAACAACAAACTACATCAAAAACAACAACACCAACAACACAAACAACAAACAACAACAACAACAACAACAACACCAACACAAAAAAAAAACTACAAAAAACCCCTACAAGACAGTGGAACTGAATGGAAAACTCCCGCTTCTTTTTCAGCTTAGTTTATTGTGAACAAGAACATTAAAAAACCTGTAAAAAACCTTCTACAAAATATGCACATTAGACGAAACATCTGGAACAAAATGAAACTCGTTATAAATAAGCCTAATAATATAATTGATATCATAAAGCAAAGTTGTATACGCGAATAAAAACTTTAGATATTGTTCTTAGTGAAGGCGCTCTATCTTTGAGTTGATCGGAACTCAACAGAAAATGCTTGGTCTGAATGAAGATGATCGTATTCACTGTGACTAATGGTAGATGATGTTTCTTATGACAGAATAATATGGAAGTAGATGCGGTGTAGCACTAAGCGTGGACTGAAGATAAACTACTTAAGTGATGTTGTTATTTTGTCTTCCATAGAGGAAGACGAATGACTGAAATTCTTCCCATACGTGGAGTGATACAGTTCAGCCAGTGTGGATCATCCCGTGTGTTTCAGGGGTCCTAACTGACTGCTCT
>NC_056618.1:17518551-17530762 GCF_018340385.1 Cyprinus carpio
ATAGACCCCCGTAACACTTGAATTAAACAACGCAGGGTACATTCCCTTAATTACGTGAAATAGCGCTACTGGCTCCACACGGACCGGGCAGTGACGGCATCACCGCGAGGCGAAACCATGGGTAATATCAAAAAGGCGGCAAATTCTGGTTTTAATGGTCAAAATATATATAAAACCACAGATCAAACAAAAATAATGTAAAACAGTTATAGATGTAGACAGGCAGACAGTTAAATATAATTTAATAGTGCAGAGTGCAGCACAGTGCTGCACTCTGCACTCACACACTTGGACAATAACAACACTGCTGTCAGTTCAGCATTTACACCGTCTTCCCTCCAGCTGCCACAAAACTTTGAGACCTGGACATTAATCCCTCCCTCCTGCAACTGGGCATGGACCTTTCTGACCAGCAGAGACCTCAGCATGTGTAGGTCGGCCCCACCTGTCCCCACCATCACACTTACCAGCCGGCGTACCACAGGGCGGTGTGCTGAGTCCATTCCCACTCCCTTTCCACCCCATTGATGCAACCTGTGCAATGGATCCAACTCCACATTAAGTTTGCAGACGACACCGACGGTGATTGGGCCTCATCATAGTGACAAACAATGAACTGCCTACAGGGAAGGTGTACAGCACCTGGGCCACATGGTGCTCTGACAATGACCTGCTTCCTTAACACAGTAAGACAAAGGATGCTTCATTGGTGACTTCAGGAAGAAGAAGGAAGCACGCACGCCATCCCACATTAACGGGATGGTTGGTAACGTGTCTCCAGCTTCAAGTTCCTTGGAACCAACACCATCTCTAGACCTGTCCGGACCACAAAACCTCCAGCCTGGTCAAGAAGGCTCCCAACGCCTCTTGTTCCTCAGAACACTGAGAAGACCTCGTTCTTCAGCCAAGTGGTGACTTTACCGTTGTGCGATGAGGAAGCATGACGTGACCAGTTGTATTACAGTCTGGTATGGAACTGCTCGGTGGCCTGACCCGCAAAGCACTGAAACGGCCCAACGCATCACAGGACCCACTCCTGCTATTGGGACATCCAGAGGAAACGCTGTCTACGCGAGCCGCAGCATTCTTAAGGACTCCTCTCTCCTGACCATGGACTTTTTAAAAAAAACCTCCTGCCCTCCGGGAGTCGCTTCAGGAGCCTCCGGACAAGGAACAGCAATCCAGGAACCGCTTTTTCCCTACAGCTCGTCTCCTCTACGGACCTGCCACTCTGACACCAAAACGCCCCCACAAAAAAAAAAAAAAAACCAGCACAAGACTCCTCCCCCACTTCAGCACTACTCTGACCGATTCATTTATTAATTATTATTTACAACAAGCAAAACAGTAACTTGCTATGTACTTCACTACTGTCTGTTCATACCAGAAACCTGAATAACCCATTTGCACACTGAAATATTTCTATGCACTTTACTTGGCCATGGCAATATTGTAAAGTGTGTCATATGTCAGAGTTCTGCTGCCTATAGTGTACAATACATTTTCACATAGTTCCATCTGTATGTATGTTTCATAGTACCCTATCTGTATATCATGCTGATAGTATTTAAATGTAATCTTAAATGATGTCCATGAATACTTTTCTGATAGTTATTGTACATTTTGTAGACCTTGTAGAGTCTATTACTTAACTGCTTATTGCACTTCTGGTTTAGATGCTAACTGCATGTTTTCGGTGTGCCTTGTACCCTTACATTGCAGTGACAATAACGGTAAATCTAATCTATCGATCTAATCTAATCTATCTAATATAAATAAATAAAAATTGTTGTTCATTAGTGATTTTAAGAACAAATCCAACAGAACAACAAAAAATGAACAATAAGAGTTTAATTAGCTTGAAGCAAATATAAAGTACAACGTGGAAAGGACTGATACAGATCTCTCATCTTTTAATTGACTAACAACGACAGCAAAGAATCGTCAAGAAATAACAAGAATAAGATGGTCAACACTATCACTGCTGGCACTAAACCTAGATGACAGAATATGTTTTTTCTGTATTTTGTAAAGTATAGGTTGAGTGGTAATTTTGTTAAACAAACAAGCAACAACAACAACAACAACAACACAACGAACAACAACACAAGCAACAAACAACAACAAAACAACAACACCACCAAAAAAAACTAACAAAACCTACAAGTGGTGAATATGAAATGAAAATCAGCTTCTTTTTCAGCTTTAGTCAACAAGAACATTAAAAACATGTAAAAACCTGCTACAATATGCATGTAAAGAACATTTGGAAACAAAATGAAACTCGTAAATAAAGCATAATAATATAATTTATATCATAAAGCAAAGTTGTATACGCAGAATAAAACTTTAGATATTGTTCTTAGTGAAAGGAGCCTCTATCTTTGAGTTGATCTTTGAATCTCACGAGAAACTGCTGGTCTTTTGAAGAATGATCATTATTCACTGTGCCCTAAATTTAGATATGTTTGCTTATATACAGAATAATATGAAGAGAAGCGTGGTGTAGCGACTTGAAATGCCGGTGGCCCTAATATAAACTCCTTAAAGTGATTGTTTTATTTTATGTCTCCATAGAGAAGGACGAATGACTGAAATTCTTGCCCACTACTAGTGCAGTTGATACAGTTTCCTCTCCAGTGTGAGTCTCTTATGTGTTTGTCAGGGGGTCCTAACTGACTGAATCTCTCGTCCAAAGTGTGTAACACATTTGTAAGGGTTTTCCTCTCCAGTATGATCCTCTTATGTGTTTTCAGATGTTCTGAACTGACCTGAATCGCCTTGTCGCAGTGTGAACACTTGTAAGTTTCCTCTCCAGTATGAATCCTCGTCATGTGTTTTCCAGGGCTCCCTGCCTGACTGAATCCTCTTGTCACAATGTGTACACTTGTAAGGTGTTCCTCTGGCCAGTGTGATCCTCTCATGTTGTTTTCAGATATTCTGAATGAACTGAATCTCTTGTCCAGTGTGAACACATGTAAGGTTCTCTGCTCCAGTGTGAATCCCCTCATGGTTTTTTCAGATGTCCTAACTGCTGAATATCTTGTAACAGTGTGAACACAGGTAAGGTTTCTCTCCAGTTTGGATCCTCGCATGTGTTTTTCAGATTTCTGAATGACTGATCGCTTCACAGTGTGAAACACAGGTTGAGGGGGTTTCTCTCCAGTTTGAATCCTCTCATGTGATTTCAGGGTCCGACTGACTGAATCTCTTGGCACAAGTGTGGAACACATGTAAGTTTCTTCTGCCAGTTGTGAATCCGCTCATTGTTTTTCAGATATTCTGAATGACTGAATCTCTGTTTCACAGTGGGAACTCCTTGTAAGGTTCTCGGTCCTGTGATCCGCTCATGTGATTTCCAGGGCTCCTGACTGACTGATATCTTGTCCAGTGTGATACTTGTAAGTTTTCGCTCCAAGTGGTGCATCCTCTCATCGTGATTAGCTGTCCTAACTGACTGAATCTCTGTCAACACGTGTTACACAGTAAGGTTTCTGCCTCTCCATGGGCATCTCTGGTGCTGCTATCAAACTTCAGCTGAAAATAAGAGTCTTCGTCACACGCAAAGCATATATGATCTCTCACAGCTTAATGTATCTTCTGATGACTTTTAAATTCTGCAGTTGTGAAAAACTCTTTCCCACACAAAACATGAATGTAGTTTCTCCTTAGTATGTACTCTTCAGTGTCCCTTTATGTTTGGAGCAAATGAAAGGTTTTTTTCACAAGGCTCACATTCATACCAGTTTCGCTCCAGTGTGGATGTTCATGGGTGGTTTTAAGGTTTCCCTTTTTCTGCAAAAACTCGTCCCGCACTGATCACATGTGAATGGTTTCTCTCCAGTGTGGATCCTCATTGCATCTTGAGAACTCGTTTGTATTGCACTCTCCCGCAGAGATCACCGTTATGTTTCTCTCCAGTTGGATCCTCATGTGAATCTTGAGACTGTGTTTGTATGTGAACTCTTCCCGCCAGAGATCACACACGTGTATGTGATTTCTCTCCCGTGTTGGATCCTCATGTGAATCTTTAGACTCTGTTTTTGTTGTGTGAAAGCTCTTGTCCCCACTGAGTGCAGAGTGAAACTTTTCTTTGACTTTTCTTTTACGTTAAAGAAACTCTTGCCGTCTGTGTTGAGAGTAATTTTTCTCTTAAAGGTTTGTTTTGACAGTGGATGTGGTTTCTCCATTTCATATGTGCAATTATTAAAGTTACCCAAATTACAATACAACTACAATCATGAAAAAAAAAAAAAATCTAAGAAATGTGAAGGTAAAATCCGACCAAGGCTACACCAAAGTAAGATAATTTATGACCAAATTTGTTTTACAAAATAGGGACAATGATCTATCTTAAACTACAGACACTAATTCGATGTTTTTGTGATAACTATCTCTGTTTGGTCCAACTCCAAAAATTGTATATATTCCTAATATATTATTTACATTAATAGAATATACTAAAGATATTATATTACGTGTTAAACTATTTTCAGCAATTAATAACTGGCAAATATCTTCAAAAAAACAATTCAATTATGCATTTCTCTTTCTTCCTGTTTAACAATTAAAGCATTTATGGCAAACACCCAGACGTGCGAATCATTTAACATTTGGAGTTTAATCCCTATTTTGTTCCCTTGGATAGACAGTCTCCCCTATAGCTTATTGTGTTTGACTTTTTAAATTTTAAACATTGGTTTTTTTTGCTTTTTAACAACTCCTAGATTATTGTTGCCTGCGTATAACAACCAACTGTCCCCCCCCCCCCCCCTGATGATTTGCTGATACCTTAATTTTGTCTTCAGTCTCATGGATGAGGGATGAAGAATTAACAGCCACCTGTTTGTTCTTCAGTGTTGTTTTATTCTGCCGGGTTCTGGATCTCTCATGAATGTCCTCTGTTCCTTCAATAAAACTCCTTTCTGTCTCTGCAGATTTTCACTTCTTTTTCCTGAGGCTCTGATCGCAGTCTTCACTGTGGACTGTGGGAATATCCCAGCCATTATTGATGAACTGCAGTGGGAGGAGCTTCACTGATGGTGCGATTCATTGTGGGAGGAGCTTTCACTCAAGGTGTGGCTTGTTTGTGGGTGGAGCTGCACTGAAGCTGTGCTTGTTTTGTGGAGAGATCAAATATCTGCTAAAATTAGAGGACAAATCAGTTTATTACCAACATTATCGTATAACAATGTACACATTTAAAATAGTAATATTCACCCCCATCCACCTAGTGAAGTACCTTTTAAGTTAATTAACCACAAAGTGTTTCAATACTAATTCACACTTTATTTAACTTTTTTGTTTGTGGATTGTGTTGGTTTTTGTTTTGTTGTGTTTCAGTTTGCTGGTAGAAACTGATTGGTTTGCAATCAGAAATTTAATGCTGAAAATCCTATTTTAAAGTGCTCTATTGAAATAGTATTACAATTATTTCTTAAATGATACAGCAAAAATACACTATAATCTAATAACACTGACAACGACTTTCTCAACAATATGATTTGTCCTTTAAATCTCAATATACGTTTGGATTTTTCTAATAATTACATTCATACAAACAAAATAGGTTCCCCTCGTACCATTTTGAAAATGGTTAGCAGAAACAACATTAGAAGAACATGAACAAATAGACCATGAATTAAAAAGAGAAAATTTTCTTTTGACATTTTGTACGGTTGAGAAAAAGAAACACTCGCTGAACATACTGTATAAAACTCTGGTGATCCTGCTAAAAATGTAACTATAGACCTGCATAGTCTACCAGTTGGTTCTAAAGTAATTGAAAAGGGTTTTTATCCATTTCAGTTAGGTTGAGCATGTTAAATCTTGTCATTTCCCTTACATCCGATCTGGAGCTTTGGATGCTACTTGGCCACATCCACTCTATGGAGACAGCAACCTGAGTTATTTGTTTGAAACCAAATTTCAATCCAGTCTGGAACGGGGACGGGTTGTGGTTGGTTTGCTTGATCTTCATTGATTTTTAAAAGGCTGTGGGTACTGTAGAACGATTGCTTCTTTTTCTCTACAATGATCCAGAATGTCAATTTTTCTACTAATACTTTAAACTATGGATGGTCATACCATAACAAAATTGCCTAAGGAACAATGTCTGAATTCATGATGCGGCCACCATTCTGTGACTGTAAAGATGTGGAGTCCACACAGGGGTCGATTCTTGGACCATTGGTTCAGCTTATACATTAATTATCTGCCTACAGTTTGTCCAGAGGTCCGTTCAAGATGTAGCAGATTGTTGTGCATTTGTGTATGCTTAATGCTAGCAAAAAACAAGCTGCTATCAAACTACTGCTGTATTGAAAAAAAGTCAGTTGGCTATTTCAATTCGTTCAGTTAGAGCCAAAAGATGAATTTAATACCTGTTTGTGAATTAAAATAAAATAAAAATAGGTATCTTGACTTGACTTGTTTTTTTTTGGTCTGTTTAATGAATTATGATGTGTATTGTATGTATTGAATTTCCTAACGCACATCCGCCCAGGGACTACAGATGAAATTAATTCATAGCTAACTCGGCACAACACTTTTGTTGTGCATTGTCCCGGTATAATAAATGAAATAAACTAACAAGTACTGTAAGTTTGTCATGTTAATCATTGTTAATGTAAGATGATGAATGGTTTTTCGCCTAAAGAAAAGTTACTACTTATGCTGAATGAAATGGCGGTGTTTGTATAGTTCATACCTGGTTCTAACAGATTCGCATATTACGGTTAAATGCCTGTTTTAAATAGCATGCAACGTTTGACAGCTCGATAATTCATGACACTATCATTTTTTTATTTTTTATTTTGTGTTTCCTTCACGATGTGGTAGCCTGTCCAGGGCTTGTCTTTTATTACTGTCAGTTTATCACAACGTAAATAAACCGTAAGTTGTTTTAAATCTTTTCTAAATTAATAAGATAAAATATCACTAAACCCTAAACTGCAACATCCGCACTTTATTCACTATTCTAAAGTTAAATTAAGCAAAAAATATAAACCGCCGGATCTGCAACACATCAGAGGGGGCACCGCGCCTCAATGACTGTCTCAACCTTGTTTCTTTCGTGCCAACGTCTGGCTGCCTCATTTCACTTCCAATGTAATTAACATTATTACAAATGGTCCCACAACTCATATGAGGAGTTTTTGTGAACAGACAATAAGTCATTCGAGAACAAATTCTATTTGCGAAATGAAAAATTTACCAGGTCCTGAACACTTTCTGGGCTACAAAGCTACTGTTCGCATAGCTGCTACAAGCATGGTCGTTGTGGAGTACTCCCTTTTGAATGGATTGAAATCTCCACAGAATAACGGCTGTCCTTGAAAATTACCTTTATTCAGTGTTCAACAATTATTTTAAAATCTTTTATTTTTTTGTTATCTCACTTGTTGTGGCTGCGTATAACCAGAACAGATTCAATGTCCGCATTTGAAAAGAAATAAACTCTTTTTTACTATCTACTATTTATGTACGCCATAGAGAAGACCATGAGTGAAACTTTTTGGCTTGCTCTTAGGCTTTAAGAGTAGATTATTCAAGCTTGTATGGTCACTGCCACATGTAATTACAAGGCAAACGTAATGGAGTTAGCATCTAACCAGAAGTGCAATAAGCATAATACAGAATATACGGTCCTACAATATGTAGCAAAACATCAAAAGTATTATGACATTCATTTACAGATTTGAAATGACTATCAGCAGATAGATCAATAGGTGTACTAGAACATACTATACAGAAAAATTTGAAGTGTATGTACCTTAGGCAGAACTATGTAACCATGAACATGTCCACTATTGCAATGGAAGTAAGTGCATAGAAAATATTGCAGTTTTGCAAATGGGGTTATTCAGTTATTGATGAACAAACAGGAGTGCAAGTATAGCATTTACTGTGGTTGCTTGTTGTAAATAAATAATAATCCATAGAATCAGTACAATTAGTGATGAATGTTTTTCTAGTTTAGTATTAATGTTGTTGCTAGCCTGCTTGTTGCTTTAGCTGCTTGTTAGTGGCTGTAGTGCTGTACTTGGTTAAACCTGCAACAGCTAGACGCTAATGTGTACCGGTTGTGTTTATGCCATCTGATTGTTCTTCAGATATGCTTGCTGCTTATGGCGCCTCTGGTTATTGGGAAAATGCATTTTCCTTAAGTTTTTGTAGGCTGAAATGTATAAAATCAATAAACCGTCCTGAGTAAACTGTATACTAACTTACAACTTAAGTATTAATATTCATTCGTTTTCATTCATAATATTCAAGTGTTTTATACAAAAATTAAAAATTTCTATTGGATTTTATTTTATTAAGAATTTCATCCACATATTTTACCTTGCTACAGTTTATCTTGCGTCCACGACAAATATAGCAAAACACACAACACGGAATACCCAATAAGTAAACCCTACAGAAGAAAAAGAGAACAGAAATATTTCCAAGTTTGTGAGGTAATTTTTACCATTAGTTTAACAAAAATAGTAGTTTTGTGTAGATGTGAGTGTTTTATATGAAAAAAAGGTTATCACAGATTCATTAAAACACTATTATACGATCGTGCTATATCTTGTAATGCCACACTAACTGATCAGTGATGTTTGCTTAAGTATGTTGACAGCAATAAATGATCTTATTGTGTCAGTTAACAGATCTGAAGGGTCATCAGTCTAATGATTAGTGAAAACAGGATCTACTTATCCTGAAATAAAGTAAGATTTCAGCAGTTTGATCAATACGGATGAGTCTCAAGACTATAAACACATCATTAAACCAACTTCAGGATCAGCAAAGCAGATCATCATTTATTCTGTTGTTTTTTTGTTTTTGTTTTTTTTTTCTTTTGTGCTTGTTGTGCGTTTGGGGCTCTTTTCCCCCGCGTGACTATAGTGGGTTGTCCATAGGCGCGAAAGATGGCGGGGGGCCGAAGACACATTCACAACAGAAAAACAGGTGTCCGTCCGCTTACCGGTTTGAGTAATGTGAAGAGAAAAACAGACCAAGGCCCTTCTTTACAACCTGTAAGTGTTAGAAAGGCACACCAATAGCAAGCTCAAAAAAAAAACAAAAAACAAATATTAGAGACCCCACGTAAAACCTTGAATGAAACAAACTAGTATGTGTGTTTAATTCAGTTTTACAGTTACTTTACTTGAAATAGCGGTACTTGGCTCCACACTGAACGCGTGCAAAGTGAGCATCACCGCGAGTTCGAAACCAGTGGTAGACCAAGTTAAAAGGGCGGCAATTAAGTTTTTAAAAACGCAAAAATATATATAAAACAAACGTATCCAAACAAAATAATGTGTAAACAGTTTATAGATTAGACAGGCAACAGTTTAAATCTAGTTAAAAATAAAATAAATTAATAAATAAGGTGCGATTTAAATATATTTATTCTTAAAACTTTATGAGAACATTTAATTATGAAGAAAAAAAAGGGAATTGAATAATTTCTGCCCTTTTAGATGTAACTCAAATTCCTGACATTGTTCCTATGATGCAAGAAGATCACAGAAACCAATAATGGACAATTACATTTAATAGGGGAGAAGCGTGGGTAAGTTCACACTTTTAAAAATGTCTAACATTTACTGAGCACCAGAACAGGCATACATCAACAATGATATAAAAGTCAACCAAATGACACAAGAGTCTGGGCACATATTGTTTCATTACATCATTTTCATATCGCATGTCATTACGGAGTTTAGACTGTTTAATAAATGTGGCACTTTGACAATTTGCCCATGGCGGGTAATTGTCACACTTAATTAATCTAAAAAGAAGACACAACTACCTTAATTTGAGTGTTTAGTGATTTAAATGTTGTAATCAAACCAGAACTGGAACTTATAATAAATAACATTGCCTATACGCCTGTGGAACAACAATTTTTCAACAAACCATAACATTCATTTCAATCAAACAACATTAAAGTTGTCAAGACCACTTTACTTTGAACTTTATACCAAAACGTCTCTGGGTGCACATAGAGCCATGATAACTGAAGGGCAATGAATGCGCAATAACCGCTTAACATGTTTAACCTGAACCAAGAAATGCCCTGTATCGACACCAAGTTTGTGTGGGGAGTTGGTGGCTGTGGTCCTGGCAGGACATTTGGTGCTGGGGGGGTCCTGGCAGACAGAGTGGGTGCGGTGCTGGGGCCCTGGCATGACCAGATGTTGTGCTGGGGGGGTGGCTGGGGGTCCTGGCAGGCAGGTTGGTGCTGGTGTCCCTGCAATGTCAGAGTTGGTGCTTGGGCCCTGCAGTGCGAGTTGTGCTGGGGTCCTGGACAAGAGGTGCGAGAGTGGTGGCGGGTGGTCCTGGTGAGGTATCCGAGTTGGGCTGGGGCCGCTCGGCAGAGTTGGGTTCTGTGGGCCCTTGCTTGCATGCATAGTTGTTGCTGGTGTCCCCCCGCAGGGCGAGTTGGTGCTGGGTGGTTGGGTGCCGGCCTCAGGGTTCGAGTTGGTGCTGGGCCGGAAAGGCATAGTTGGTGCTGATAGGGACTGGCAGGCAGAGTTGGAGCAGAGTTGGTGAGGGCCGCCTGTCATGGCAGGTTGGAGTCAGATTTGGTTTTGTGGCTTGGTCCTGGCAGGGCAGGCTCTGATGGTCGTCTGGGCAAACTTGGTTTTTCCCAAAAACATCTCAAATCTCAATTTTTTTTTTTGGAGCAAGTCTGGGGTTTTATTTTATTGTTCATTGCACAACTGCCCAACTACATGTTTGTGCTAATGTTTGGCTAAACTCAAGAGTATAGCCTCAACATAGCCATCCGCGAAAGTAAGAAAGACAACGTTATTGTCTTCCTGCGATTATGTGCAAAACATAATTTTTTAAGAACATTCATTTATAATTAAAACCTAACACGTGTGTATGCATCAAAGTAAAAATGCAGAACATTTTTTTACTTTTTACGCCAAAAAAAAATAAGAAATTTTGTCATCAGTGCTAACCGCAGATTAAGGATCTTGACCACACCCGAAACCCATCGTGCGAAACAGGAAATGACTATCGAAAAGACTTACAACAAAGTGGCTATTTGATTTTTGAGATAAGGAGCTCTATTGTTGAGTTTATGAACAGTGTGACACTTACCCTTGTGACAACTTACCTCCCCCCGTACCTTACGCCCATCCCACCACCCCGCTCTCACCTGAAGCACATAACTAACTCCCACAAGAAAGCGATTATTTATTTATTTTAATGCTTTAGAGTGAACTAAAATTATGAAATATTCATGTCTGGTGCAAGCAAAATCAGCAGACAAACAAACCATGACCAATAAGAGTTTCATATACTTGAGCAATATAACGTGTAAAGAATAACAGATCGGCCTCTCTGTTAGTGCTAACAAGACGCAAAAAGCTCAGTGAGAAAAGAAAGATGGACAGACACTAATCCCTACCTTACATGACAGAATATATTCCACCTGCCTATTATTATGAAAATACCAACGCCTGAAGTAAAGAAAATTAGGCTTTGTTAAAACAAAAAAAGAAAAAAAAAAAAAAAAAAAAAACACTAAAAAAAAATCCAACATGAACACAGGATTCTTGAATAAAAATAAATCAGAGCCTCTTTTTTTCATCTTGAGATGTGAACAGAACATTAAAAACATGTTAAAACCTTCTACACATATGCATTAAGAAAAGCATTGAAGAACAGTTTTGGACAAAATGACCAACTAGTAGAAAGCATAATAATCCCTTATATCATAAAAAGCCCACAAAAGTGTAATACGAAAAATAAAACTTTAGGATATTGTTTCTAGTGAAGACTCTATCTTGAGTGAGTTATAAATCTAATCTCACCACAGAAACTCGGGTCTTGAAGATGCCTTATGCACTGTGGACGAATTTAGATGATGTTTCGTATGACAAAAAAGTATGGAAGAGATGCAGTGAACGGGGGGCTGCCCCGGCCGTGGGGAGGGAGTGAGCGGGGAGGGGAAACAGCAAGGCACCGGGAGGAGGGGACAAAAAAAACCGTCTACAGGCACGGAAGATAATAGAGAGAGCAGACTCTCTGCACACCCCACTCCGCGGGCGCTGCTTCAAACTTTCAGCTGAAATAAAAGTCTTCTCACACTCAAAGCACATATGATCTCTCACAGCAGTATGTATTTTCTGATGAGCTTTTAAATTCTGCAGTTGTGAAAAACTCTTTCCACACAAAGAACATGAATGTGGTTTCTCCT
>NC_056618.1:17530994-17531095 GCF_018340385.1 Cyprinus carpio
TATGGTTTCTCTCCAGTGTGGATCCTCATGTGAATCTTGAGACTCTGTTTGTTTGTGAAACTCTTTCCACACTGAGTGCAGGTGAAACTTTTCTTGACTTT
>NC_056618.1:17531227-17535825 GCF_018340385.1 Cyprinus carpio
AAAAAATCTGAGAAATGGGAAGTAAAAGCAGACAAAAGCTACACAAAATTAAGATCATTTAGACAAATTTTTACAAAATAAGGTACAATGATCTATCTTAAAAATACAGACAATTGCTCAAAAGAATTTTGCATATATTATAAATGTATTTACATTAATATAATATAAAAAATATTATTATTACACTATTTAATATTTTCTATTATTATTATTAAATTTCCATTCATTTCTATTTCCTTTTAAGAGTCATATTTTACGTGAGTTTAGAATCCATATTTTCTATTATTAACTGGGCATAGTCTCCCCTAATCATTTATTGGACAATTTTAATTCATTTTTTTTTTACTTCTTTCTGCTATAAACGCCGATCTGATTGCTGATACACCCAGCTAAGTGACATCATTTCAACATTTGAGTTCGCCCTATTTTTGCTCCCCTGGGGATAGGAAAGTCTCCCCCAAGTATTAGCCTGTTGGACTGGCTAATTTTTTTTTTTTTTTTTTTTTTTTTTTTTTTTTTTTTTTTTTTTGCATAACCTCTAGATTATTTTTTCTGCTATAAACACCAAATCTGATGAATTGTTGATAACTTAATTGTTCTTCAGTGTCATTGAAGAAGGATGAAGATTAAACACCAACCTGTTTGTTCTTCTGGTGTAAGATCTCCTGCAGGTTCTGAGACTCTCATGTTCTCTCTGTCCTTCAATAAACTCTGTCTCCCTGCAGATTCACTCACTAGCTTCCTGATGCTCTGAAGCTCGCTTCACTTGTAGACTGGATGTAAATATTCCAGCATTTATTGATGAACTTTTGTGGAGTGAGCTTCACTGAAGGTAAAAGCATAGTTGTATAGGAGCTATCACTGATAGCTGTGCTAGAATGTGGATATATTCACTGAAGGTTTGTGCTAGTTGTGGGAGGAGCAGATCTGCTAAAATTAGAGACAACCAGTATATTACATTATCGTATAATAATTTAAGCAAATTTAAAATAGTAATATCTCACCTCCATGTACCTAGTGAAGTAAACAACTTAAGAAATAAACCACCAGTTGAGTTTAATTAATTCACAATTTATTTAACTATGTTTTTAGATTTAATGATATAGTTTTATCACCAGATTCATTAAATAAATGGTCAATATGATACTTATCTTTATCTTGTAATGCCACAAAATCTGATCATGTCATTTGCCCAGTGTTGGTAGCACTAAAATGAGCTTAATGTGGCGAATTAACGAATCTCTGAAGTCATCAGCATAATGAATGAGGTGAAAACTGGATCTATTGACATGAAATAAAAGGCGATTTTCAGCAGCCGATAATATATAGATGAGCCTCAGACTATAAGCACTCATTAAACAAGCCATTCAGGATCAGCAGCATTTTGCTGGTGAGAAACTGATTGTTTGCATCGAGAATTTATGCTGAAATCCTTTTTTAAGTGCCTCCTATTGAAAGTACAATTATTTCTCAAATGATACAGAAAAAATAGCACTACTAATTAGACACTGCACACACAATCTTTCTCAGCCATTTATGATTGTTTTTGTCCATTTTAATCTGTATATACTTTGATTTTCGACTAATTACATTCATGATAAACAAAATAGTTTTCCTCTTTTACCATTTTGTATATGTGGAGAGAAACCAAGACAAAACCTTCTTTAATCTTAGCAGGCACACAAATAGCACGGAGGTCGATAAAAACTCACTGTAACCGATTTTTGTAATTTGAAAAGGTTGCCGAAAACAACATTAGAAGAACATGAACAAATAGCCCATGATTCAAAAGAGAAAAGTTTCTTTTGACATTTTAGTGGTTGATGAAAAAAGAAAAACACATCTCACTGAACATACTGTATAAAACTGGTGATCCTGCTAATGGTAGACTATAGACCTGTCAGTATTCTACCAGTTGTTTCTAAAGTAATTGAAAAGGTTGTTATCATTCAGTTAGTTGAGCATTTAAATCTTGGTCATTTTCCATTACATCCTATGCATTTGGATTTAGGGCACATCACTCTATGGAGACAGCAAGCTGTTATTTGTTGAACAAATTAAATCCAGTTTGACAGGGAGGTGTTGTTGGTGCTGTCTTCTTGATTTTTAAAAGGCTTTTGGTACTGTTAACCGATGTTCTTTTATCTAAATGATCAAGGTTTAATTTTTCTACTAATAAATGAATATGGATGGAGTCATACATAAATCTAAGGAAACAATGTACAATGAATTACCATGATGCTTGCTGACCATGTTCTTGACTGTTGTGATGAGTCCCATGAGGGTCGATTTCTTGGACCAATTTTTGTTCAGCTTATACATTAGTTGCATTACTAACTACATTTGTCCAGGGGTCGAAAGGTTCCAGATGTATGCAGATTGTTGTGCAGTTGTGTTTATGCTTATGCTAGAACAAAAGAACAAGAATGCTCATCAAACTTACTGCTGCATTGAAAAAGTCAGATTGGTCTATGTCTCATTCTTTTTCTCAGTTAGAGCAGCAGAAAATGAATGTAATACCCTGTTTGTAAAATAAAATAAAAATCTGATCATTGACTTGACTATCTATTTTTTTCTGTCTGTGTGTTTAATGAAATAATGATGTGATATTTGTAGTGTATTGTAATTTTCTATAAAGTACACGCCTGCCCATTGTGGTGACTGACGAATTGAACTATAGCTTTACATAACGCTGGAATGGCTACACCTTGCTTGTTTGCATGACTTCCCCTTGTGTAATCAGCCGACAGAATAAACTAAACATGTGTGTATAGTGTTTCATGTTATAATCATTGTTAATGTATATGAATGATGTCTAATGTTTTTAGCCTAAAGTTCTTTTAGCTACTGATGCTATGAATAACTGGCTGGTGTTTGTATATTTCCTTAACCCCTGGTTCTTTTGAATCTGTTGCCTGTTATAATGCTACTGTTTTTAAATAGCATGCATTACATTCGACAGATAATATCTCTACTTTTTTTATCATTTTATTTATTCATGCATTAATTTTTTTTTTTGTTTTTGTTTTGCTTGGCTACGAAGATGTGTGGTATCCTGTCCAAGGGCTTTTCTTTATTGACGGTCAGTTTATCAAAAAAGAAAAAAATAAACCGTAATTAGCTTAAAGTCTTTTTGTAAATTAGATGAGATAAAAAATATCCCTAACCCGAAACTGCAACCATCCCACTTTATTCACTCTCCTAAAGAGTGTTAAATTAAGCCAGAAAAGATATATAAAAAGCCGGAGCGGGCAACAAATCAGGAGTTTGCCACGTCCGCGCCCTCATGACTGTCTCAGAAGCCTTGTTTACTTGCGCCAATCGTTCTGGCGCCGTTATCATTTTTTCCCATTCAATTTACATTATTCATTATTACAAACGGTCTACAATCATTTGAGGTAGGTTTTGAACAGCAAATTAAGTCATTCAGAACAACAGAATTCTATGTTTGAACATGAAAGATTGACAAAGGTCCAGACCTTTCTGGCTACAGAGCTTCTGTTTCTCATAGCTGGCTACAAAGCATGGTCTTTGTAAGAGTACTCAAAGTTTTTGAATTGATATGAAGTCGTCACAGAATGAACTGCTGCTTTGAAATTCAAAATTAAAATGTTACAAATATATTTTTTTGTAATTTTTGTTATGTATCTTGTTGTGGATGCTAACAGAACAGATGCAATGTCGCACTTTAAAGAAGATAAACTAACTTTGTATACTATTCTACCTATGTTGTGACCTCCATAAGAAGACAAGGAGTGAAACGTTTTTGCTTGCTTCGTAGGGCTGTTCTAGGTCAGTATTAAGGTTTGTTGCTAACCTGCGTTGTTGCGTTAAGCTATTGGTGTGTTGCTGCTAGTGCTGGTAGCTTGGTTAAACCTGCAACAGCTAGAAAGCTATGTTTAGCTGTTGTTTTATGCCATCTGATTGTTCTTCAAATATGCTTGCTGCTTATGGCGCATCTGGTTTAGTGGGAATCGATTTCCTGTTTTTGTAGGATGAAATGTATAACATCAATAAAAGCTATTCCTGATTAAAACTGTATACTAACTTACAACTTAAGTATTAATATTCATTTGTTTTCATTTATAATATTCAAATGTTTTAAACAAAAATTAAAAAATTCTATTGCATTTTATTTTATTAAAAATTTCCTCCACATATTTTAATTCCTACATTTATCTTACTTCTAACTAAAATATAGGCAAAACACACAATGTAAAAATGATGAACAGAAAATATTTTGCTGAAGTCTGTTGACAGCAATAAAATGATCTTAATGTGGCAATTAACAGTCTAACTAAAATATAGGAATTGAATGAGGTGAAAACAGGATCTACTGACTGAAAGAATGAGGATTTTCAGCAGCTGATAATATTGATGAGTCTCAGACTATAAACACTCATTAAGAGGGGTGTAACGTGCTCCCCGTTTTCCCCCTCGGTGAATTGAATTACAAACACTGACGATCATAATGCATCGATGGTTGAACATGCTATTGAATCGTGAATTGCCAATTTCGGGACAGTAATCAATTAAAACGCTAAAAATCGAATGACTCTCCGCGATTTCTATTCTATAGCGATTCAATGCGTTCAAAA
>NC_056618.1:17537280-17538046 GCF_018340385.1 Cyprinus carpio
GTAATTAATATTTCATGCCTTTTAGATGTAACTAAAATTATGAAATTGTTCATTAGTGATGCAAGAAGAATCAACAGAAAACAATAATGGACAATTACAATTTAATAGGGGAGAGCGGGGTAAGTTGTCACACTTTTCAAACTGTCTAACATTTACTGAGCACAGGGGAGAGCGGGGTAAGTTGTCACATACCAAATGAAACAAGGAAGTCTTGGGCACATATGTTGTATTCATTACATTTTCATATCTCATGTCATTACGGAGTTGTAGACTGTTGAATAGAGAATGTGCACTTGTGACAATTTGCCCCATCGGCGGGTAAGTTGTCACACTAGATTATCTAAAAATAAGAACACAACTACTTAATTGTGTTTATTGATTAAATTTTTTAATTCAAACAGAAACTGGAAATATAAATAATCATGCCTAGAGAATTTGGAAAAACAGCAATTATTTCATCCAAACAATAACCATTTCAATCAACAACACATTAAGTGGGCAAGACCACTTTACTTGAACTTTTACCAAACGTTCTCGGCTTGCACTAGATCCATGATAACTGAATGGAATGCATGCAGATAACTCGCTTAACATGTTGAACCTGAACAAAAAGACAATGCCCGGTATCTGACTACACAGAGTTGGTGCTGGGTCCTGGCAGGACAGAGTTGGTGCTGGGGCCTGGCATGGCAGAGTTGGTGCTGGGGCCTGGCAGGACAGAGTTGGTGCTGGGTCCTGGCAGGGCAGAGTTGGTGCTGGGGCCTGG
>NC_056618.1:17538115-17538407 GCF_018340385.1 Cyprinus carpio
GGCAGGGCAGAGTTGCTGCTGGGGCCTGGCAGGGCAGAGTTGGTGCTGGGGCCCGGTTCGGCAGAGTTGGAGCAGAGTTGGTGTTGGGGCCCGGCAGGGCAGAGTTGGTGCTGGGGCCCGTCAGGGTAGAGTTGGTGCTGGGGCCCGGAAGGGCAGAGTTGGTGCTGGGGACTGGCAGGGCAGAGTTGGAGCAGAGTTGGTGATGGGGCCCTGGCAGGGCAGATAAATTGGGGGTTTTTGAAAGGAAATTTGGGGGGCAGAGTTCTGAATGGGTCGATCTGTGCAAACTTGG
>NC_056618.1:17539407-17604183 GCF_018340385.1 Cyprinus carpio
AGGGGTTTGGAACGAATGGGGGGTAAGTAAATAATGCAAAATTTTATTTTGCGGTGGAGTAAAATTTGGGTGTTATATTTTAAGCCTTATCCAGCAAAATTTTTTGTTTTTTTTTTTTTTTTTTTTTTTTTTTTTTAGACATTGTTCTTTGGGTAGGAGTTGAATTGAATCTCACAGTTGAAACTGTAAGGTTTGTCTCCAGTGTGAATCCTCTGGTACCACTTCAAATCTTTGGCTGTAGTAAAAGTCTTCTCACACGCAAAGAACATTTAATCTCTCACACCAGTATGTATCTTCTGATGTAGTTTTAATATATGCAGCTGTGAAAATCTCTTTCCGCATAAAGAACATGAATGTGGTTTCTCTTTCGTATGAACTTTCAGGTGATTCTTCAGGTTTGAAGCCCACAAAAATGTTTTTCGGCACTGATCACATTCATGAAGTTTCTCTCCAGTGTGACTGTTTATGTGTCCTTAAGTTTTGATGATTGTGTAAAACTCTTCCCGCACTGATCCAGTAAGGTTTCTCTCCAGTGTGGATCCTCATGTGAATGATGAGACTCTGTTTGCTTGTCAAACTCTTTCCACACTGAGTGCAGGTGAAAGATTTCTCGTCTCTTCTTTTCTTTAAATCTTTCTGTTTGGTCTGAGAGCGACTCCAGTTTCGACACAATGTTTCCAGTTTCTCCAGATTTTTGACACAACTGTTCTCCCCTCTTCATTCTGTTCTTCATTCTCCTTGTTTTTTTCAAGTAAATGCATGGTGCTGTGCAGGTAAACCTTACTTCCCTGATCTCAAGAGGTACTAGCAACTGACGCTAGTGGCTGCAGTCATTTGGGCTCCTTGTTAGTGCGTTCGCCTCCCACACCGGAGACCCGTCTGCTGAATATTATGCCGAAATGTTGTAAGAACTTGTAACAGAACGATGTGTTTAAAGAGAATAAAAAAATGAATATCAAAAAGAGATAGGTCCTGTCTGTTGTTTGATGCCGTTCTACTATATTGTCCGTTGACGTTGTACATGATCATGTCACTGGAATTCGAGTGATCACTGTCCCAAATTACAGTGAGTCAGGAAACTTACCAGTGCCCGAATTCGTGTACACGATCTACTGATACACAAGCTCGGGAGCTAGGGAGCTGATTGAGATGCACCCCATGATTAGTGTGTTACTAGCATGTTTCTAGCATGATTAGTGTGTTATTAGCATGTTGCTCAGCCATATATATATATATATATATATATATATATATATATATATATATATACATATAATACACACACACACAAAGAAAAAAGTAGATAGAATAGAAAAATAGAAAGCCAGTGTGTGTTTTTTTTTTTTTTTTTTGCTTTGTTTTGTTTTTAAAGAAGAAATAGATGAAGTAGAAATAAAATAGAATAGAAAGTGGTAGAGTTAGAGATGGATGATTTAGATGGATTAGAAATATTAGAGTGGAAGTTTTATATTTTGGTTGTAGGTTAGATTAAGTTTGTTTTGATTATTTATATTGATTAGAAGTGAAGTTTAATTGAGTCCAATAGGCTTCAGTGCGTTTAAACTTGAATGTTTGTCGGCTGGAGCTTGAAGTGTCTTGGCTCATTTGAACATTCCGTCAGTGTAAGTCTATGGGATTTTCATTTGGCATTTTTAGGAAAACCGTAAATTGGAGCCAAGCAAGCCAACTTAATTATTGTTTGTATTTCATGATAAAATCGATAGAACTTAAAGAATGAGACTGTGTTACATTAAAAGCAGCAAAGCACAGAGCTTATCACAATTATTGGGCGGCTGGCGCTCTACAAATAATGAATGGACTAAAATGGTAAATATTATTTTCAAGCATTTATACCGGCAATCAATCAGCTTGTGAAAAGTCACATAACATTATTTTAACTTAGAAAAGACAAGAATAAATTAACTGATTTGGAGCACACGTTAACCAATAATATATATATATTTGTTTCATATGGGCCCAGGGCAGACTTGCTACACCTCTGGCATTATTGTCATCTCACCTGAAATTGCTGGATATGAAGGTGATCTACTTGCTGTGAATGTTATTTGTATGTCTGTGTAGATCAGATAATTGACTGAAACTCTTCTCACCCATACAGTGCAGTGATACAATTCTCTCCTGTGTGGATCCACTCATGTGATTTCAGCTGTGATGACTGACTGAATCTCTTGTCGCATTGTGAAACACTTGTAAGGTTTCTCTCCAGTGTGGATCCTCTGGTGCAATTTTAATTGTTGAGCTGTAATAAAAGTCTTCCACACACGCAAAGCACATATATTCTCTCACACCAGTGTGTATCTTATGATGAAAATTTAAACTCTGCAGATGTGAAAAACTCTTTCCACACAAAGAAACATGAAATGTGGTTTCTCTTTCGTATGAACTTTCAGGTGACTCTTCAGTCCTGAGGCCCACGAAAATGTTTTGCTGCATTGATCACATTCATAATGTTTCTCTCTGGTGTGAATCCTCTCATGTGTTTTCAGGGGTCCTAACTCACTGAATCTCTTGTCACAGTGTGAACACTTGTAAGGTTTCTCTCCAGTGTGGATCCTCCGGTGCACTTTCAATTGCTGAGCTGTAAAAAAAGTCTTTTCACACTCAAAGCACATATGATCTTTCACACCAGTGTGTCTCTTATGATGAACTTTTGAACTCTGCAGATGTGAAAAACTCTTTCCACACAAAGAACATGAATGTGGTTTCTCTTTCGTATGAACTTTCAGGTGACTCTTCAGGTTTGAAGCACTCAAAAATGTTTTTCCACACTGATCACATTCATGAGTTTTCTCTCCAGTGTGGATGATCATGTGATCCTTAAGGACTGATGATTGTGTAAAACTCCTTCCGCATAGATCACAAGTGAATGATTTCTCTCCTGTATGAATACTCCTGTGTACCATAAAATTAGCTTTTTGTCTGAAACTCTCAGAGCGACTCAAAGGTTTTTCTCCAGTTTTGACATCATGTTTCTCCTCCTCTCCATTCATTTCCTCATTCTCTTTTTCTTCAATCAACTCTGAAATTAAAGTAAAATGTTTAATATTTAGTACATCACAGAGAAATGTGAAAGGACATAAAAGTGATTGCTCTACAAATCTTTAATAAAAATGATGCATTTTTTAAAAAATACATGTCCCTGAAACTTTCCATGAATGAGGTATGTTGATCTTTCTATTATTACGTTTAATTTTTACATTACGTTTTCTATAGTGAGAACTATTAAATATATTAAATCAACTCCAGAAGTTTATAGAAAGTGACCTTATAATTTGCTGCTTCAACTATATTATTGCACAGCTCTAAATATTTTTTGTATTACACCAAATCAAAATATGAAAAACTATTTGAAGCTTTATAACCTTAATGTTCTTTAGCCCCCACTGATGAAAGATCAAAAATAATCACCAACCTGTCTGTTCTTCAGTGTGTTTGATTCTGCAGGGTTCTGGATCTCTCATGTTCTCTCTGTCCTTCAATAAACTCGGTCTCTGCAGATTTCACTTCTTCGTGATGCTTCACTGACTTCACTAAAGGTTACTAAAGGTCACACTTCCAGGTGTGATTGTTGTGAGAGGAGCTTCACCGAAGGTGTGATTGTTGTGGGAGGAGCTTCACTAAAGGTGTGATTGTTGTGGGAGGAGCTTCACTGAAGGTGTGTTTGTTGTGGAAGGTGCTTCACTGAAGGTTTGATTGTGATCGCTGTACAGTAAGAGGAGCAGATCTGTCAAAATCAAATAACAAATCACTTTGTACACCTTCACATATTTTAAGTATTTATGCTTATCTATCTACCTATTTAGTAATATAACTTTTAAAGTAAATTAACTGTAAACTGTTTTTACTCATTCACAAGTTATATTCCCATTTTTGTTAAGAATAATCTCTAATTGACTTTAAAAACATAAAATAAATAGTTATATCTTTTAATGCCACAATAGCTCATTGTGTAGTTTGTCCAAGTCTGCTGACACCAATTAAATGCGCTTAATGTGGTAATTTAACTATCTACACAGTTTTTCCAGCAGCTCTGATAATATTATTGAGCCTCAGACTAAAAACATTGAGGGCTTCTTACACCCTGGTCACTCCATGCATTTTCTCTGGATCTCTATATGCAAATTTAATGGGGTTCATATCAACGAAAGCAACAAATATAGCGCTGCATTTTATTAATTATCAGCTAATTTTAAGATCACAGACAGCAAACAGGAGAGATCGTAGCATCAGCACTAGAAAGAGGAGTTAGTCTCACTAATTTTTAATGAAGATGAGTGTGTTGGGCTTCTGCGTCTTACATTAAGTTACATTTGCAGCAGTTTATGCATCGGTTTGCTGAAGAGATACTCAGAAACTCATCTGCTGCGATAGCCTATGTTTTGCATTAGCGCTGTCATATCTGACTATAACATATGATACAGCTTATAAAACACTCTCACGTATATTATTATTATTATTTTTATTTTTTTTCATTCTGGGAGGAGTAAATTTTACATATGTGGGTTACCAGAAAACAAGATGCATTTACACTTGTGCAGTTTCATCTGGAATGTGGCCCAGACCAGCTCCTGAAGTGGTTTGAGCGATCAGATCTCGAAAGTGTTTTGGAGAGCATTTACACCTGGTCTTTTCACGATCGGATAGCTATCCGATCAGAGAAGTTTGCATGAAGTTGCCCCTGTCTAGACTAGAATCTGTTTTGGGGCTTAAAGGCTCAGTCTTGCATTGGTTTGAATCATATTTAACAGAGATCTGTTCTAGCACCTCTGCTTTTCCTCTCTCTACATGCTTCCCTTAGGTTTGATTTTGAGAAGGCATGGTGTATCTTTCCACTTTCATGCAAATAATACCCAGATCTATCTGCCTATTAAAAGAAATTACCCTTCAGCTAAAGAAACCTTATTTGCATGATGAGGTAAAGCGTAGGTTTGGCTAGTAACTTTTTTAACCTTAAATGACTCAAAGAGGTTATTGTCTTTGGTCCCTCTGACAATTAAAATTTAATAATTCTACCCTGGAAAGCCTGTCAGGTTTTTGAATCAAAGTGTTAGGAACCTTGGCGTTTCATCACATTCATAACATTTCTCTCCAGTGTGGATCCTCTGGTGCACTTTCAATTTTTGAGCTGTAATAAAAGTCAGTTCAAGCATTTATTACCTATTGATTGGACTATTGTAACTCTTTGTATTGTGGCATCTCCCAGATACAAGTCCCAGGTCGCTCGCTTACAATTAGTCCAAAATGCTGTTGCCAAATTTTTAAAGAAAGGTCGCAAATATGATCCTGCTACCCCATTTATGCAAGCTCTTCATTGGCTCCCAGTTGATTTTATGATAAATTTTAAAATTCTCATATTTGTATATTATATATATATATATATATACAGTACAGACCAAAAGTTTGGAAACATTACTATTTTTAATGTTTTTTGAAAGAAGTATCTTATGCTCATCAAGCCTGCATTTTATTTGATTAAATACAGTTATATTGTGAAATATTATTACAACTGAAAATAATTGTTTTCTATTTTAATATATGTAAAAAAATTAATTTATTCCTGTGATGCAAAGCTGAATTTTCAACATCATTACTCCAGCCTTCAGTGTCACATGTAACATCCAGTCTATCACATGATCATTTAGAAATCATTCTAATATTCTGATTTATTATGAGTGTTTGGAAACAGTTCTGCTGTCTAATATATTTGATGAATAAAAGGTTAAAAAGAACTGCATTTATTCAAAAAAAAAAAAAAATTCTAATAATAGATATTCTAATAATATATATTTTCTTTACTATCACTTTTTATCAATTTAACACATCCTTGCTGAATAAAAGTATTGGTTTTTATTTAAAAAAAAGAAAGAAAAAAAATTACTGACCCCAAATTACTGACCAGTAGTGTATATTGTTATTACAAAATATTTTCTTTTTTTAAAAACATAGCTTCTTCTTCTTTTTTTTTTACTTTTTATTCATCAAAGTATCCTAAAAAAGTATCACATGTTCTGAAAAAATATTAAGCAGCAGAACTGTTTTCCAACTTTGATAATGAATCATCATATTAGAATGATTTCTAAAGGATCATGTGATAATGATCCTAAAAATTCAGCTTTGCATCACAGAAATAAATGATAATTTAAAGTATAATAAATTAAAAAAACAATTATTTTAAGTTGTAATAATATATCACAATATTAAATTTTTTTCTGTATTTTTAATCAAATAAATGCAGGCTTGATGAGCAGAAGAAACTTCTTTCAAAAACATTAAAAATAGTAATGTTTCCAAACTTTGGTCTGTACTGTATATTAAAAATAGTAATGTTTCCAAACTTTGGTCTGTACTGTATATGTGCCCATTTATATATTTATTTATTTATTTATATTTTTATAAGAATTTGAAATTGATTTTTTATTGGAATTGTTGCAAACTTATAGCCCTACTTATATTTTTAAGATCAGGCAATCAAAACCTATTTATGATGGAATGGCCAAAGGGGTTAAAGCTCTTTTGGTGATGGGACCTAGACTGTGTAACAACCTGCCACCACACCTTTAGAGCGGCTCCATCTTTATTGGTTTTTAAAGCTCTTCTGAAAACCCACTTGTTTTCTTTAGTTTTTAAAAGTTGAGAATGTTTTAAATCAGTTTTATTTTTTGACTATTGTGACTTTGCACAGCACTTTGGTCAAGTGTTTGGTGGTAGAAACAGATCATTTGAGTCTGAATATATCAATAGCATCTGCCTGCAGACATGCACATGCACTCTCAGACACCTGAATTTCTGTAAGTGATGTAATTTGCCATCTTTTTAATATTATTATTATTAATTGAATCTCTCAACATTTTACAACAGTAGTCAGGTAAAAACATAAAAAGGATTACAATAAAACTTGCAGTCGCCACCTGCACTCTCCACTACCTGCGACATCACTTGCAATCAACACCACAGAATGGCAGAATACCAATACAATGCCCAAAGTTTCTTGTTAAGTGTTTTCCTCCTGTAGAAAGCCATAAATACTTAATATGGCTTTAATGTATTATAATAAAGATCAAATTTGTTATAGAGTAATAATAAAATGTACTAGCTTATAAGGCAAGCAGATGACCAGAATATGAAAGTAATGCGCAAACGTAAACTTTTCCTCCCATACAGCAAAATGCTTAATGTGGGATAACAGACTAAGGGCTAGTATTACTAAACAGGGCAAATTAGCACGAGTGCGCAATTCCAAAACTGCGCCGATGGGCATGGAAATTTCTGTGAGAGATTTACTAATAATGTGGAAATTAAAGAACACAGACATTTCATTTACTTATCAACCAAATGCAATATACCAAGGTCAGCGCAAATTAGAGTAGTCGCGAATAAAGAATAATGAAATAAAGAAGCCACAGTACAAGGAAAAGAACCGTAGGCCTTTTTCAAGTAGCATCATTAGACAATAAAAATGAGCAATAATAGTTATTGCTAAAATAATACATAATTACTTGAAAATGAATGAAACAGATCTCTCTCTTGATCTGAGCATTTTCACAGAAAAAAGAAGGGGAAAAAAGACCTTTAGCTTCTTTAGCTGCTTCTTCAGGCCATTCTGTAGTCTACTTAACAAAAAAAGTCCACTTTTTTAATAAAAAGAAAGTAAAGTGTCTTTTCAGACATAAACTCAGGTTTATACAGGGATGAAACTCTGCTCTGACAGGTGAGGCAACAAAACGGAGTGTTTTGTTTAATGATCAATTTTCATTTCAGTAACAATATACTATTTTAACGCTAAAAATGGGCAAACCATTCTTTTTAAAGAAGACACATAAGTTAAGTTTAAATTGTTTTTTGAATTTTATATAAAATACATTTTATTAAATGTGTTGCACTTTAAAATTGCTATAAAATCAAAGCCATATGTCTAACTGATTTATGTTCCAAATTTGAAGTTGATTTCACAAAAATTGTGGTTCCTGTGAGATTTTTTTTGGGTACCATTCCAAAAATAACGACTGGGTTACACCCAAACTCTATTGAATTTTTTTATACAGTTTTCTGTCATAAATCAATCAACTTCTATTACAAAACAGTTATCAAATATAGAACCTTGACTGCCAGACCTTTCTAACAATGTCACTTTTATCAAAATTACAAAAGTTTAGATTTTCTAAACACACAAGCACACAAGCCACTCTATATATATATATATATATATATATATTATATATATATTATATATATATATATATATATATATATATATATGTTTTTTTATATCTTGATTTATACCCCTAAAAGAGTGTCGTATCCCTTGAGATACAAACATTTAGAGATACAAAAAATGTAAGCATTAATTCATAAAATTTCAATGTACACAATAATAAGCTAATGCTGAACAACATCTTTTTAAACAGGTGAGTCCCCTCCAACATGTGTAAATATGGGAACTAGGGATATGCCTGTATAAAATTTTCCTGTTGAGATTAATTTCTCATGCTTTTATCACAGTATTGAAATTTAATTTTAAAAAAGTGGTCATAATACAGTATAACAGGTTAAATAACTTTTTTCTTATAACAAAAATAACTTAACATTTAAATACAATAATCCAATACTGAAAAATATATAAAGTTAAAAGTTTTACACAGATTAAAGTGCAAAAGAACTATAAAGACCCAAAGATATCCCTTTACAATAAGATCTAATTATTTAACCTTAGTTAATGCATTAACATTCACAATGAGCAATAGCTACATTTGCTACAGAAGTTATTAATCTTTTAATTTATAATGTCTCTCAGATTGAATAATTCTATTTTAATCATCTGCAATGTATATGGTTTCAACGTTCAAGTACATAATATAGAAATGTTTAAGAAAATCTGTGAAATATTAACAGACCTAAAAAATAAGTACAAAGAAGGATAATTATAGGTGGTGACTTTAACGATGCTCCGGATGATTCGGTTGACCGTTTTCCACCAAAAAATTCAAAGTCAGAGAAATGGCAATGAGAAGAGGCAAAGAGTTCAAGAAAAACAAGCTTCAAAAAATTACAGAGATAACAGAAAAACTTAAAAAAAAAAAAAAAGATCCATTTAGAAATGGATAACCTGCACACGGAATTAGCCAAAGGAGCTTATGTGAGGTCAAGGGCCAAATGGTTTGAGGAAGGGGAAAAAAATATTAATTATTTTTTTTCTCTGGAAAGAAGAATTTAGAAACTATTAACTATTAAAGAATTAGCAAGAAACTCTATATCATCCTTAAAAATAAATGAAAAGATTTCCATAAGGTGAGACCCTTAAGCAAGGCACCAAAGCCCCTAATGCTCCTCGGGCGCCACAGCAATATGGCTGCCCACTGCTCCGGGTGTGTGTTCACAGTGTGTGTGTGTGCACTTGGTTAAATGCAGAGCACATATTCCGAGAATGGGTCACCATACTTTGCTACACTTCACTTCACTTTCTTTATCAAACATTGTGATCTGTCCATATGAATCGGAATATATTTTATATTTAATATTTACACAATCATAAAATTAAAGTATTTCCCTACATCTTACCGTTTACTATGTGAAGAGAAACGGATAATTGTCAATTGATGATGACAATCGATTTAAATCATAAAACTCTTAAATAAGTGTTGGCAGAGACACACACTGAACCTGATGAAAATAATTCAGATATGATTCTGTAAAAATGTTCTTCTTCTTCTTCTTGAAATTTTATTGGCGGTTGATAAACAACAAAATTGTGTATTTCTGCAACAAACTGGATCAAAATGACTTACGCCCCCTCCCACAAATTAGTTATTTTTAAGGTACTTAAGAAACCAGTAAAAATGTTCCTCAAACAAACGATGTAACGTGTATTTTACAATTATGTGAAATAGCTGTGACTTACCTCAGAAAACCGCCACACTGAGGCGAGCGTGCGAATGATGACGTCATCACCACGAGGCGAAACCAACCCAGTGTTGCCAAGTTCGCGTTTTTCCCGCGGACTTTGGCTACTTTAACACTGTTGCCGCGGGTTGTTTTTCATATCTGGGGGTTTAATCGATCCCAATAGCGTAATATTTAGCCGCTAAAATGCGAATTTTACCGGGGAAACCCCAGCAAAAACGTGTATTTTACCCCACCAGAATGCGATTTTTACCAGGGGATCCCCCTCTATACTTAATTGGGCTAGTTTTGAGTAGCAGTTGGGCGGGTTTTGTTGTGAAAGCCTGGCAACCTCAACCGTACATGATCAAAATGGAAAGCCCTAAACGCAATCATAATATTTCCATGGCTTTTAAGTGTAAATAAAATTATGAAATTATTCATTCTTGCTGCAAGAAAAATCAACAGACAATAAAAATGGACAATAAAATTTTAATACAAATATGAAAAGTGGAGAGATCTCTCTCTTTATTGATTAACAACACAAAGCATTTAAATTAAGGGGACAGTTGAAAAGCTAAATTACAGGATATCTTACAACTGTTATTTCTGAAATAGTGAAAGTGGAAGTTGTTTTAAAACCAACAACGAAGAACAAGTGAAATATAAATGTCAGTTTTTCTTAAGTGTTACAACCTCTTTGTAAATTTAAAAACTTTCTACTTTATAAAAGAGTAAACAAACTGTAGGTGATACAAATACATTATATATGTATATATATATATATATATATATGTATATATTGTGACGAGTCAGCTGCCTCCTCCCTGATAATCACCGGCACCCCGTCCTAAATCGCCGCCCTTCACCAGGCTCCCGATAGGAGTGGGTGTGGGAGAGAGGAGGGGCGCTGGACGAGTCAGGGCTGGCGGCGTGTGATGGGGCACACCTGAAGGACATGGAGCCCTCATCACCGCCGCTTTTTTAAAAGCCCAACGCGCCTCTCCTCGGGAGACCGGTCTCTTTCCCCGTGCATGCACACTGGTGTCCTCGTGGGTCCAGGAAGGGTGCGTTGAGGGACTCCAGCGCCACCGGAGACGTGAGCTGCCGGACCCGCGGTCCGGATGAGGACCGCACCCGTGTACACGGCCATCAGGCCAGAATGCCATGGCCGTCCATCCCCTGAAGGTGCCGCGGCCAAAGAGAAGGATGCGGCCGCTAGAAGGAGCCGCCGCCCCTCGCGCCCCGGACCCAAGAGGGGAGCGCGTGTGCGGCCACCGGACTCCGCCCCTTACCTGGACCCTTCCCTCCGTGAACACTGCCAGACCCCCACGAACCCCGCAGCACGACGAGGACACCAGATTCCCTGTTGTTTTGGACACTGTTCCCCTTTTGGACACTTTATTCCCCCTTATTCCTGTTTTTCCGTTAAATAAAAACCTCTCCGAGGCCTGACGCCACGCCCACTGTGTCTGTCGTTGGCTCGTCGCGCCACAATATATATATATTTTGGACTATTTATTTAGCCTTATTCCTGTCACAGAATGATATAGTATACAAGAATTAAACTTTTACATATTGTTCTTTGGGTAAGAAGCATCATCTCTGAGTGGATCTAAATCTTACAGATGAATCCGCAGGTCTCGAAGATGGACTTGATGTACTGTGACAAATTTAAATTATGTTTCTTAAGACAGATTAATATGGAAGAGATGCGATGTTGCACATAAAAGCACTGGACCTGGAGATAAACTACTTAATGTGATAGTTTATTTTATGACTGCGTAGAGAAGATAAATCACTGAAACTCTTCCCACATACAGTACAGTGATACGGTTTCTCTCCAGTGTGAATCCTCTCATGTGATTTCAGATGTGCTGACTGACTGAATCTCTTCTCACAGTGTGTACACTTGTAAGGTTTCTCTCCAGTGTGGATCCTCTCATGTGATTTCAGATGTCCTGTCTGACTGAATCTCTTCTCACAGTGTGTACACTTGTAAGGTTTCTCTCCAGTGTGGATCCTCTTGTGCTGCTTCAATTCTGCAGTTGTAATAAAAGTCTTCTCACACACAAAGCACATATGATCTTTCACACCAGTATGTATTTTCTGGTGAACTTTTAAATTATACAGTTGTGAAAAACTCTTTCCACATAAAGAACATGAATGTGGTTTCTCCTTCGTATGAACTTTCAGGTGATTCTTCAGGTCTGAAGTCCTCAAAAATGTCTTGCCACACTGATCACATGGGTGCAATTTCTCTCCAGTGTGGATGTCCAGGTGTCTCTTAAGGTGTCCTTGTTTTGTGAAACTCTTTCCACATTGATCACATGTGAACGGTTTCTCTCCAGTGTGGATGTTCATGTGATCCTTAAGGGTTGATGGTTGTGTAAAACTCTTCCCACACTGATCACATGTGTATGGTTTCTCTCCAGTGTGGACCCTCATGTGAAACGTGAGACTCTGTTTGCTTATCAAACTCTTTCCACACTGAGTGCAGATGAAACTTTTCTTGTCTCTACTTTTCAGTAAAGAAACTGTTTCACTCTGTGAACAAGTTTTTTCTCTACTTTTGACATCATGTTTCTGCTCTTCAATCTCCTCCAGCATGGCTTAAATGAAAGTAAAAAAGTTATAATATAAAATCATAAAAAAAATATATCAGAGAAATGTGAAGTAAAAGCAGACAATGGCTAAACAAAATTTATGAATATTTTTATTTAATATATATATATATTATATATATATATATAGATATATATATATATATATATATATAAAAAATCCAATTTTTTTTTTATATATAAATTTCTTTAAGCGAACAAGGTACAGTAATCTTCACATTATAACTTTTTTTTAAAACATAATAGGGATAAATCCATGTTTCAATTTTTTCCACAGTTATCTAACATAATAATAACATTAATAAACTATACAATAGGGATAGTTTCTCAGATGGATATTTAATTGACTAATTAATTAATTTTAAACTGACAATGTATTATCTGTCCTACACTGTTCACTCAACATGGTTAGAAAAAATGGTAAAAAAAAATAAAAAAAAAATAAGGAAAATCAGTGTCAGAGTTGTAAAGTGTATTAGGCATGTCCCAAATTCTGATTAAATAAATTGTTAAGTAAAATCGGTTTGAGAGTTTTGTTGTGTATTAGGCATGTCCCAAATTCTGATTAAAACTGTGAACTGATCTTTTTAAAAGTGACCCGTATCCGATTTTTGCATTTACACTATACACTGCTGAAACTACCAAACGTAGACGTTTCTGACTCGGAAAAGGAAGTAGTAACAGCACGAAATACAATGGATGCAGATGCAAATAAAATTAAACAGTGTTTTGCTTTCCATAATATATTGAAAAGTCAACAAAAAAAAAAATCAGCAAAACATTGGTCTCGTACGGCGGAGAAAAAAGCGCTTAAACCGTGCCTCCCCATATCTCGTGAAATGTCTTCAAACTTATTTATTTCTGTAACAACCCTGCATTTTTGCCTGCACTGTCTCTTCGCCCCAAAGACTTAAAATACATGAAACCTTGGCATTGCTCCACTGTGTGTATCCTTCGTCCTCTATCACGCCTATAATAAGTCATGTGATCTCAGTTGGTGGTGTCCACCTGAGTTGAAACGTCACTTTTTTAATGACGTACGACTCGCATTTACTGGGGAATATCCGATTTGTCTGCTTACATGGCACACGCAAATGCACGTATCCGATTCATATCCGATTTATTACCACATATGAATGAGGGCCTGAATCCGATCTGAGAAGATCGGAATCCATGCGGTTTTTTTCCTGCTTACCACGTTCACCGGTCATATCCGATCTGTGCCACATGAGAGGAAAAGATCGGAATTGGGTCACTTGAACCATGCAGTGTAAATGGGGGTTAAAACTGTGAACTGACCATTTTATCAAACTAGGAAATTGAAAGACAATTCAGTTTCAGGCCCTGCTCTGTTTCCCACACAAAGAAAGTTTCCCCTATATTACTTATTAGTTTAACTGTGTTTTTCTACTATCTGATGAACTGCCGATAACCTTAATGTCCTTCAGTCTCATTGATGAAGGATGAAGAATAAACACCAACCTGTTTGTTCTTCAGTGTGTTTGATTCTGCAGGGTTCTGGATCTCTCATGTTCTCTCTGTTCTTCATTAAACTCTGTCTCTGCAGATTTATCTTCTTCCTGATGCTTTGATGCTCGTCTTCACTTGTAGACTGATGGGAATATTCCAGCATTTATTGATGAACTGCAGTGGGAGGAGCTTCACTGAAAGTGTGCTTGTTGTGGGAGGAGCTTCACTGAAGGTGTGCTTGTTGTGGGTGGAGCTTCACTGAGGGTTTGATTGTTGTGGGAGGAGCTTCACTGAAGGTGTGCTTGTTGTGGGAGGAGCTTCACTAAAGATGTGATTGTTGTGGGAGGAGCTTCACTGAAGGAGGAGCAGATCTGCCAAAATTAAAGATAAATCAGTTACTGATTTTATTTTTTACATCAATTCACACAATTTAAGTATTTATTTTAAAATATCAATATATTTTAAGTAAATTATTTGCAAAGTGTTTTAGAATAATCCACAAATTACTTACATTTTTAAAAATATCTCATCCACATATTTTAGTCCTACATTTCATCTATACCTAGTTTTGTGGATGCAGTGTGTGAAAAAAACTGCTTATAATGGTAAAAATCCAACCACTCATTATTTTATAATCCCAATAAATCATATCAATACTATGATGTATTCCAGACAAAGTAAGCATCACACGTCATATTTTGTTTTCCAAAAGAGCTTCTTGGTTCTCTGTAAGGCTAATGTTGCTAAAGCTACCATTGTCTCTGCCTATTTTCACTAATGCTGCCTTCACGTGCTACCAGAATTATCGTAAATAGGAATGTGGTAGTTTAAAATTGCATTTGGAAGCTATGTGAGGTCAGTAACACAGTCGCCACCAGTTAAACTGTAACACCAGAAATGTCCCGCCAGAAATGTCTTGTCAGACAGGCTGCAATGCAAACAGCTTCTGTTGGATAATCTGGTTGGAATAAGAAGTAGAGTTGAGTGTCATCAGCATAGCAATGATATGAAAAAACATGCTTCTGAATGACAAATCCTAAAGATGACATGTAGATGGAGAAAAGAAGTGGTCCAAGAACTAAGCCTTGAGGAACCCCAGTAGCAAGAATTTGTGATTTAGAAACCTCACCCATCCAAGACACCCTGAAGGATCCACCTGAGAGGTAGGACTTAAACTACTGGAGTGCGGCTCCTGAGACGCCCATTTTCATGAGGGTGGACAGGAGGATCTGGTGGATAACTGTGTCAAAAGCAGCAGACAGATCCAGCAAGATGAGTACTACGGATTTGGAAGCTGCTCTTGCCAGTCTCTGGTCTTCAGTAACCTGAGAGCAGTGTGCAGTCTCAGTTGAGTGGCCGCTTTTGAAGCCAGAATTTTTGCTGTCAATGAGGTTGTTCTGTGCAAGAATCATAAAGACTTGGTTGAAAAACTTGCACAAGTGTCTTTGCAATGAATGGAAGAAGGGTCTGTACTTTTCTAAAAGGGCTGGATTTAGAGAGGGTTTCTTAAGCAGTGGGCTTACCCTAGCCTGCTTGAATGCTGTGGGAAATGTATCAAACGAGTTAAAAAAAAAAAACTCTCATACATTTCCCACAGCATTCAAGCAGGCTAGAATAAAAGAGAGGTGTTGATAATGTGAGTGAGTGCAGGTATAACTCTAATAGAAGAAATGGCCTGAAGGGAGGTGAGTGGGGATAGAATCACAGCGGACAGGTAGTAGGATGACTGGAAAGGATACGTTTAGAAATGTCTGCCTCTGAGAGTGGAGATGGAGGAGAGAGAATGAGTATTTATGGATATGAAGTTTTTGACTGTTTGTGGTGTGGAGAACTGGTCGCTGGTGGTTCTTGTTTTAATTAATAAGAATATTGCAAAATTGTCAGCTGTAAGTGTTGATGAAGGAGGGGGTGGAGGAGGACAAACAAGAGAAGAAAAGGTTTTGAAAAGCATGCGAGAGTCAGAACAGTTTTTTAATTCTGTTTGTGGTAGCATGTTGCTTTAGCAGTGGAGACACTTACAGAGAAGCAGGAGAGGAGTGACTGATATACACTAAGATCTACTAAGGCGCCACTTCCTCTCTACACCCCTGAGTCTAGAGCAGTGTTCCTAGAGAACATCAGACAGCCAGGGGGGCAGAGGAGGTGGTGTGTGCTGGTCTGTATGAAAGGGGTAAAATTTGTCTAAGCAAGATGTAAGAGTGGATAAAGAATGTCAGTAGCAGTGATAGTGTCCTGAAAACTGAGAGGGTGGAGGAAGTGAGGATGAAACCATATAGGATAGGCGAGTGGGAGAGAGTGAGTAAAGGTTACACTGAAAGGTGACCAGCAGAGGAGTGTGTGTTGTGTTTGTTGTGTCCGGAGTCAGTGTGAGGTTAGAAGTGATGAGGACGTGGTCTGACGTGTGCAACAGCGTAACTAAAGTGTTGTCAGTTTAGCAGTAGCGTGTGTAGCATAAGGTCCAATTGGTTACCTGATTTGTGAGTAGCTGTAGTAGACACGAGCTTGAGGTCAAATGAGGCAAGCAGAGAGTTGAAGTCAGCAGACTGTGGTTTATCTAGGTGGATGTAGAAGTTCCCGAGTAGTACCAGAGGAGTACCGTCCTCAGGGAAGTTTAACTTGCACTGATTAATTGTTTACATCAAGACTAGCAATGTGCACTAGTAAAGTTAACTTTCTGAATTTTAATGAGAGTAAAACAGACATTATAGTCTTTGGTCCTTCAGATTCATTTCATAATCCCAAAGCAAATCGTGATGGGCTGTCTTCTTATGTGAAGACATCTGTGAAAAACCTGGGTGTTGTCTTTGATGAGTCTCTGAAATTTGATAAGCAGATAAATTTTAGTGGTGAAATCATGCTTTTTTCAGTTGTGAATGCTAGCAAAAGTAAAGTCCTTTCTCTCCTTCAAAAATTTTGAAAAAGTAATCCATGCCTTTATATCCTCCAGGTTGGATTACTGTAATTCTCTATATGTTGGGATTAGCCAATCAAGGGTACTCTAAACCAGGACCACATCACTCCAATTTTATGCTCTCTGCACTGGTTACCCGAGTGCCACAGAATTTATTTTAAAATTTTACTCTTAGTGTACAAATCTCTGAATGGTTATGGCCACATTTTAACTTTCTGACCTATTGACTGGACATTAGGGCTGGGTGATATATCTAACGATATGATCATGCGCATCTAGTCAGTAAATCTGGTTCCGTGATTACCGCTAAATCGCCATCACCTGCTTTCAAATGGAGCGACATTTAATAGACAGAGCTGTAGATCACTGACAAGCTACGCAATATCGCGTTCATTATTGCCTTCGATGAATACGCAATATGAACGTGATATTGCATAGCTTGTCTACCTATTTTTCAAATTTCCCGAAAACGTCCCAGCACGACATCCGAAGGGTTTTCCCAGATCGCATCACATTTGACTATTCAACACAAAGAGCCATTTTGATTTCAGTTTGGTTTTGTGGCTTATATCACTTTTAAAATATAATGATCTTTATTTTCATTGATCTGTGCTTCTTTGATCAATCTAACGCAATTTGCCAAAATGAAAGAGCCGCCAGTGTATGTACATGCCAGAACACCCATCTAACTAAGCAGTTAACTTACCTAGACAAAATCAATCATATACATACATAGTATTAACTGTAGTAACAATAAAACTCAAACTTATTTGTTATAATTTACTCGCACAATATAAGAAATTGTGTGTCAGCCATGATCTGAAGCTTGGAGGGGGCGGGAACGGAAAACAAAGATGGCTGTCAGATCAGGGAAAATCTTTTAAACCATAAATCTCGGATATGGACATCAGTGGTCACAGTGTCTTTACGGGTAACGCAAATCAATGATGATTGTGAAAACTTAGTTTAAAGTGACTAATTCGGTTAATCAGACTTACCTCACAAAAATTGTTAGCATTGTACAAGAGTTCAACAATCACTTTATTTAAGTCGGGATGAAATATAAAATGTGTCAGAGTAACCAAGTCATGCAATATTTTCAGAGTGTGCAGTGCTAAACCAGATAGATGCCTTTTTTGTATCAATTCAGCCCCATTTACACACTGGCTGAATGTTCCCTGTCCCCTATACAGTGCAACTTTGGCCAATCACCAATACAGCAATGCTAAATTCTGTAGAATGTGACGATTACAGATTTTGCTTCAGTGGTATTATAGTGCACGGATTTAGAGAGCATTTGATGGACAGAAGATAGGCAGGGGGGGAAATGATAAACTGATGTGATGTTTGACATTGATCAATTTTAGCTGACGTACCTTACAGAGAAGGACAACCGGAGGGACTGCTAAGTTTTGACTGCTTATCATCCCTAATGAGTTAAAAGTGTACAATACTGGAACATGCATAGAACATTTATAAAATGTAAGGCAATCATGAGTACCATACTAAAAGCCTCTCTCGCACTTAATTTACCCTTCAGGGGGTGTAATTCATTTAATAAAGTTCCTTATCCTACAGTTCACCTTTGCACGATTATTAAAGAAATTCACATTGTCTAGCTTGAGTTAGGGATGCAGAGGCACATTTTTTTATATATCAAAATCAGTAACAGTAAATTGTTGCCTTTCAATTTATCATGGACAATTGACTCTGACCAATCTTACATACCATATAGCAGGCATGAAAGATACTAGATGGGTTTTTAAGTAGCATTTGAATGAAAAACTCTGATTCATAATACATAAAGTAATTGCAACTATCAGTGTTCATTGGTTATACGGAAAAGTACAACCCATATTCAGCCGTGACATTACTATAGAACAACATAAGACTACAAAATGTAGAAAAAAAACTCTAGTGATATCCCACATTCATGGGCACTATGATACCATGGTGATAGATAGGACCGTAAGGTAGAGAATTGCCGAGTCTTATCCTTTCTGCACTGTGTTCATTGTCGTCCGTGAGAATGTCTAGTTTTTTGTGCAGTAAATGTGTTATTAGTAGATGCAGAGAATTTCATGATTGTGGGATGTCATTAGATAACAGAATTGGGAAAGCAGCTAACTACTGAATATCTTTGGCACGCGTACAAATAAACACAGGGTTATTGACCTCATGTTTTGGAACTTTAAATAATAATTTTTTAGTAGAATCGAAGTGTAATTCAGTACGTATCTAGCATAATCAAGTTATTTTTTGTTTGTTTTTAGTACATACCGATTATGTTTTTAAGTGATAGAAATGCCTTTGTTAACTTTATGATTAAATTTGTTGGCGAGTTTTCAGGAGATTTTTTTTTTTTTTTTTTTTTTTACTTTTTTTTTTTTTTTTATGTATAGCTTAATCGCAATACATACTACATTTAACATGGCCGATTCCCCGATGCCAGAAGTCATACACTGTCAACGTGAAATAGACTTCTATTTACCTTTCGCGCTTCACACATGGAACCATAGGTCACAGCGCTCTTGGTTTGTACAGTGCAGTAAATCCATTTGACTTAAATGATGGGTTCAAAATGGGTCAACTTGGATTTATTTACGTACCTTTATCCTTTTACAGCCCAGCCTGTCTTTTGCACACACACAAAATTGCTTCAGTCGTCACCGCTGTTTGGCTTTAAACTGCTTTAAGTTGGTGCCGATCAGGTCTTGTGTTGATCGCTCCTATTAACCGGTTTTTGTTGCGACTGGTTCGCACACTGGATCTCACGGCGGCTGTTTCACAGTGCGTTTGCCACTACAAGCTTTCAACTCTGCGCTCAGCTCCTGCGGGCAACGCTTCAACGCCACTGCTTTGGGGCGTTTCAGATTTAGGCCACGGCACCGCCTCTGTGGGGTTTCTTCTTTCGCTTCTTCGTCCTAACCTGGCGGTTTTCGGCAAACATAAACCGACGACCTCTTATGAATGGGCGCCATCTAGCGTACAACCACTTAAAATTTTTTAAAATGATGTGATGGATTGAAACGTAGCTCATGTGACAGAGCCTGAATTAATAAAAACCAAGTAGGGTTAAAACCAAACCAAAAATTAAAAGGGCATTTCATTTTCGCAATCATATGACATGAATCACAACTGGTTCCGCGCCCTCCTTTTTCCTACGGCTCTTCATTTATTCAGTTGGCTATGATATACAACTGTTTGCGAATCTAGTATAGGTTTCCTATGATAAATGTAATTTATTTTTTTTTTATTATTTCTACCCCTACTGGATTGCATGCAAGTAATAATAATAATGCTCCGATTCACCCATTTAAATCTCTTTTAATTACGATTGCCTTCATAACAACTAATTAAATTATAAAACAATTTTTGGCAGAAAAAGAAACACCAGAAAACGAAAGGAAAGTCTGAGGGTTATTGAAACTGGCTCCTCCACTGTTTTTGTCACTTGTCATTTCATGGACGGGAATATATCACCAAAAGGACTGTCATTATCATAAGGCCCCCGTTAAGATGGGGTTAGCGGGGGGGGGGGGGACCGGGGCAGGTTTGGGGGGGGGACCCCACGGGGGGGGGGGGGGCGCCCGGAGCAGCGGTTGTTACCAGTGGGACCTGTTCAACATTAGTATTTGTATATTTATTTCTATTTTATTTATTTTTGTGCTAATTTACACCAACTGTGTTCAGTTCTTTCCGTTTTCACGTTTGATAGGTGTCCATTTTTCGGACAGAACCCGACCTAATTAAAATGTAAAATAGCACTGCATAGTCTTCATCTGTACAAAATTAAAATATACAATCTCAACCAAAAGATTAGCCGGCATTCCGTATACAACTTTCAACATCTTTCTCACATTATCAGTTTATTTGGTTAATCAAGTTACATTTATGCATGTTAGCAGACACTTTTATCCAAAGCTCACTTACAGTGCTGTCAGGCTAACTTTTTTGTTTTTTTTTTTTTTTTTGTTTTTTACTACTGACCATGTGGTTTCCCTGGGAATCGAAACCCCCCACAAAACTTTGGTGCTGCTAAACACAATGCTCGTTACCACAAAATACACCACACAAATATGGACAAGAACGAAGAGGTTAAACTGTCCAGAACAGATTCATCGTGGCTAATGTCAGACTACCTTTTGATAGAAAGGTTTTGTAATGGCAATTACAATCGCAACCCAAAAAGTCAGAAAGACAATTTTTGGTTCCCATTTTTTTTTATGTTCTATTTTATCTTTATCTGCAATTTCATTGGTACCACATGACACTCGCCCTGAATACCTGCTTTCGCGGTTGAATACACTTATCGGTCATAAGCTTCCCGTGTTCTTATCTTTGCTATACTCAACTTACAGAAATTAATTATAGGGTGTCTGAAACCTACTAGTAAAAAAAAAAAAATAATAATATATAATATATATATATTATATATCAGAATATATTATACACAACACACATATAGCGAGGTCATTCTGAATAATGTTGTCTGAATAATGTTGGTTTATACTGTTTGCATTAAGCGGCTGTCTAACACACGCACAAAGTTAATTCAGTCAAACAGCATAGAAGCGGAGGGAGGTTCTGCGGGTTCTTCTGCAGTTTATTGTGACTTTAACAGTGTTACAGCCGCTACGTAGTAGCTAAATTAAGGAGTCGCTGTCGATCTTAGCTTGAAGAGGCAATCTGAATGCATTCCACTTTCAATACACACCACAGATAACTGTTTACTTTCACTTTGTTTAGACATAACCTGCTTTTAACAGTCTTTTTCTTGTTTTCTGAACCAACTCTAACTTTCACCCTAGACAGGGATTTTGAACGTTTGGTAGGATATCTGTCGGTACAATAAGCAAAAAAGAAAGGCACCAAACGGTGTTGATACAAAGTTGAAGGTTTTGAGACACCGCCTTCTCACAATCACTATGCGTGACCCCCTAACACCAGGAACACCACGGTGCTGAAAATTGGACTTTCACATCCTGTTTCTTGTTTGTTTAAACTACTATGCAACTTTTTAAAGGATTAGTGATCGCCGAGAAACCACACGTAGTTTGCCTACGGTGAATGCTAGTCAAAAAATATCAATTTTATTTGTTTATGTTTACAGGCCTATAACCTATTTACCCTACTTGCTTTAATTAGACAATTGACTTCTCGGGACGTGTAAACTTTAAAATATGGACCCGTGAGGGGAATTCATAAATTCTTCAAAAGTCATTTTGTGTTCAATATAGACCTTTGCAGAACCTTCTTCAATCCAAACAAATTACTAATTTGAAACATATTTTCTGTATTTTTTTTTTTACCTTTCTGATTCAACGCAGATTCTGAACTGTTTAGAACTCTTCCTGAGTGCGTTCTCACGCAATGGGAACCTTACTCTCAACGGACTCTATCTGGACAACTTTATGTACAATCTCATTTAGGAGTGTCAATGGTCCGCACTTGAGAAAATACTTGATGGAGAATATGGCGGGTTAATGCACTTATAAGTCTGCAGTCCACAATAAAGCAAAGAAGAGGAAGAAGAGACTTCCTCACGCACCCCTGCTACTGAGAAACGCACCAGGAGGCTCAGTTGATGCACAAATGAGTTTTTGCAGAAAACCTTATTCAATGATTTTTGCTTCTCAAAGAAATGTAACCGTTAAATTAAAGAAAGATACGTTAAAAGAAGATGTTATTAAAGGGTTTCATTTACAATCCAAATTGATGTTCTAACGTAAATAATATCTCATTGTACAACGTTAAGAATTGTTGATTCATGAAAAATGTAATATGGTCGTCTTTCTATTGTTTGGGTTTCTGATTAAAATCGTCTACTACTTTTGCATTCATACTTTTTGCGTTGTTTATTTTTATTTGTAAACAGAACATTTGAACAGCTCTCAGTATCTTAGTTAGGGATAACTGTCCCTTCGAGTCCTTCAAAAAAGCAAGTGATATTGAACTGAATTTTGAATAAAAAATGTATTCCTACACAAAACAAATATTATCCTTGGTACTCGTTGGAAAGCCATTTTGTTCTTATAAAAAAAGGTAGTAGTGGTGAGTTGCTTTTTTAACCTGTTTTTATTATGAGCGTGTAACCATCTACTTTTGTCCTGTTTCCGCATTGCATACCATATGTGTTGATTTTCATGCATGCCTCGAGTATATAGGGGGTAAAGCATTCAAGCAAATCGATAACGGCAGCTTAATTGTAAATATTCGTGAGAGCTGGCTTTCATGCCATATGCGCGCCGGGGCTGTGGAAGTAGGGCTATCCTAGGCGGATTATGACAAAAGAAACAGAGTCACTTTTACGTCAACGTTGAAAAACCTACCAGAACACAGAGCAGTGAGTCTGAATGGAATTGTGGACCCCTGCACACTCTAAATGGTGCTAATATTATACACAACTCCATTGTGGGTTTGACAAATGATTCAGTTTGAAACTTGAATAAAAAGCATTAAAAACCGTACAGGTGCATTATAATGTGTGTGTAAAGATGAATAATTATTTCAGTAATTCAACCTCAGAATTGTGAAACGGAATGTGATCAGTTTGTTGGCACTGGCCTGGGTGGTATGGAAGCCCCATGATTTCTTTGACAGTTGGCCCTCAGCCCCATCGTTGCCATTTTTCTGTGTGGTCTCCTTGGTTTTTTTCTTTCGCATTTTCCTCTTGAGGCAGTACCTCATATGCTTCCTCTCTGTGGTTCAGGTCTGGTGAGTTTGCGGGGCCAGTCAAGCACAACCAACACCATTGGTCCATTTAACGCACTTTTGTTTGCCCTCCTTTGTGCATGTGGGTAGCTGCCAAAATCCCCCCCCCACCCCTGCCTGGAAAATGAAATTCCATCTTCAAAAAGCTGGTCAGCAGAAGGAAGCATGAAGTCTCCCACTCCTTTAGTTCCAAATTTCTTTCTTGGTAAAACGGAGTGCAGTGGACTTTGGTTGTCTCAAAAAACACAATGGAACCAACACCAGAGCATGACTTGACATTTGCACCCGCAAAATCCATCAACAGACTGTGGAAACTATAACACTTGGACTTTCAAGCAACCTCCTGGGCTATGAGCTTCTCTCAGGCCCTTGCCGCCAGACCTCTTAAGGACCTTGGTTTCCAACATTGAAATATAACAACTTGCTCCCTCATCTGAAAGACGAGGGCACTTTGGACCAACTGTGGCAACAGTCCCCGTCTTCTTCTTCTCGTCTTAGCCCAGTGTAAGATTTCTCTGACCGTTGTCTTGGTGATCATGCACATTTCTTTGACACCGCCTGTTTGTGTTGGCTCCTTGATGCCCTTGACCCCAGCCTCAGTCCATTCCTTGTGAATTTCACCTCAAAGTCTTGAATCTCATTTTTGCTTGACAATTCCTCATAAGGCTGTGGTTCCCTTCTTGGGTTTTGGGTTGGGCTTATCTTTTTTTCTTTCCACACTTTTTTCCTTTGCCACTCCAACTCACTGCCTGCTAACATGGCTCTGGATACAGAACATTCTCGTGAACTGCCCCAAGCTTCTTTTGGCAATGAATGGTTTGTGGCTTTACCCTCCTTGTGAATGGTGTCAATGAGTGTGGTCTTTCTGGACAACATCTGTCAACTCAGCAGTCTCTTCCCCCCCATGGATGGTAGCCTAGTGAACCAAACTGATGAGACCATTTTGAATGCTCAGGAAAACTTTGCAAGGTGAAGTTGATTCTGATTATCTGCTGCATGCTTTGTCAACCACTATTCTAATTTGTTGAGATAGTGAATTGGTTGAGGTTTTGTTCAAAGGGTAGCCAAAAGCATTACATTAAAAAAGAACCAAATACTTATAAACTACTTCAGTCTGGTGGTGCATTGAAGTTATTTAATATAGTTTTAATATAGTTTTATCAACAATTTGAGTTGAATTACTGAAATAAATGACTTTTGTTACCATGACATGGCTAATTTATTGAGTGGGCCACCTGTACAAACAAAGGTGGTGTGGAGGTTACAACGTAGCAATGAGAATTTTATGACCTCCATGTTTTTCGTTAACTTTTTACGGTTTATCATTATGCAAGACAATATGGCAGAGTTTCGCTGCATGAAGCCCACAAGCTCGCGCATCAATGGGCTACGGTACTTCTTTCCTCTCCCATAATGGTAAACAAATTTAAATGAATAAAATGCTGAGATTTATTTAACCTGTGACAAGATGATTGATAGGCTGGTTTACAGTTTAAACTGTTCAACAAGTAGTGCTCTGTTGAAGACACAACTGTATGACCTGATAGTATGTTCCCAAAGCTTGCCTACTCTTCTACTCACACACTCCTAAGTTTGTTATCTTTTTCTTCACCCCAAAAAAGAACATACTTTAAGGGTGTAGTATAAGTAGGCAACTTGGCAAAAACACAGCAACAGGCGGTACTGGTTTCGCAGAAAGGGGAAAACATTTATTACAATTGGTTGTGTAAACTTAAAGGTGTGAAGCGGAAAACATTTTCATTAATCTGTACTAGGCCTGACCTACCAGGTTTAATACAGTTTCACATGGTCACCCATGCCATTGCATATAATGAAAACATGCAAAGTACATTTTACCTTTTGGCATAGAATTTTTTTTGAATTGAACAATTGATTTCAGCTCAGTAATCCACCAGTTCAGCAAACACCTCGGAAACCAAAGGCTGAGTCAAAATCCTTGCCTTGCCTACTTTTCATGCAGTGATTGGATATTGCCCGCCGTTGGGTGTCTTGTTATAGTGCCATAAAGTTTGAGGAATGCCCCAACATTTTTGACGCTCTCCGCTCCTCGGCCCTGCTCTCAACGCTGTTCTCCATGCTGCTTTCCAATCCCATAATGCAGCAATCGCGCAAGCGTTTCACCCCCAGCGCTCAAGCCTTCCATAGAAGCAATTAGAAACACCTTCTTATGAAACACTCGATCTGGCTGCGCTCTGCAATGTGTCAGTTGAAACACCAAACCAAAAAGTTAGTGCTCGCTAGCAGTCGTCACGCATAGCCAGACCCCTTCAGACTGAACTCTACTGAATGGCTTTGAATCCATGTCAGCTGTCACATTGCCCAAGACCTGCCCCATGATCGCATGCCATGTTGACTGACATATTAACACACCAATCACAGTTTGTTTCGTTAAGCAAATTCATGTTTCGAGAAAATGTAAATGTCAACCAAATATTTGACAATACTCTTGAGTATCCCCTATCCATTCATTTAGTTGATCCTGGATAAGCGCATTGTTCGTCACAGTTGTCAATGGCTTTCCCTTCATTCAGAGAGGGGGTTTGGCGTCACACAACACAAGCATTTTTGTTTACCCCGGGCAAGAAACGTTAAAGAATGCGACACACATGTGGCCCTGGAAATCATACTGGTATAATTCCATCTGAATCCCCTAATGACCACTACGCCACTCCTGAAGTCGTTTTTTCCACTTTTTTGTGTCCCATAGCATCCAGACAGTTAGCCAATGGGTCCGTGGGTGTGACGTTGAGGCTGAGAAGCAGTGCTCGCAATGACCGAGTAAATAGCATCCGGTGGTTTTCGTATCTCGTTATTGCACAATAAACATATATAGCACACCCATTTTTTCAAATTCTTCATATTATATTTATCAAGGAAAATATATCACGATAGTTTATCCTTATCAATTATCACCCCGTCCCCTGTTACTAAGTATTCATATTAAGCATTAATATTTACATATTTATAATCCACTAGTAAAGTAACTTTTTAAGTAAATGAATTTGAAATGTGTTTATACGAATCCACAAATTCGATTTCATTGTATTTCAACAGAATGTTATCCACATATTGTATAACCCCTTAAACATCACCAAAGATTTGGCCCCACACCTGCACGCAGATTATTGTGGTTTCACTTTCGTGGTACCAGCATGTTAAAATATCATTACGTCTCATAAACTTGATCTGGACAAACTGTGCATCATTATCAAGGTTAAAGGACGGCTAGCTTCGATATTTTGACCACCTGTTTTGATAAGCACATATGTTGGGCCGTGACAGTAATTTATCAGCAGGGCGGCAATAATAAATCCGTAAGTGTGCAGTAATTTGGAAGAAAAATTCAACCTTCTCATGCATTTCATATTCATCAAGTCTGCAGTGATGGATTTATTTGTTGTTCAACAATTTCTTACACCTGAAAACATGTTTCAAAAGGTATTATAGTCAAAAGATGCAAGACATGGAGATATATGATTATAATTTCAATGTTTTACATTCTCCATAATATTTCTTTCTTCAGACAGAATCATAATCCTTCTATTCCATGTTTTTTTTTCCACTGGATTTTACAACTAAGCTGATGAAAATAGCGCAGCTCCCTGGTCGGTTTCTGTGTGTTTGCCCTTGTGGCCTGCTCCGGCTGCTCTGCGTTAGGGGATTTACCATTCTTCCGTGTCTCTCAATCTGATTGACCAGGCTACCCACAAACAGAAATGGTCTCTTACTTGCTCCCCAAAATAATCCATATTAATAAACAGCACGAATTAATTGATAGAAATTGTTTTGTATGTGATTTTTCGTGAGATTTGGGGTATTATTAATTACATAGACGAACAAACTGTCATCTAGAAATGCCTATCCTTGAGGCCGTGATATGAACAGGCTATAAATCCGCATATTTTCAACAACAGTAAACAACCAAATTCCACATGAAGATGGCAAAGGAGGTTATTACAAACCCTCAATGGAGTTTTTTAAACAGTGATTTTTGAGTAAGGGTGACGTAATAATGTCTAATGGTTATGTCGCTTGATGCTACGGTTACGTTAATGGTCCAGAAACAATATTAGCTCAATGGTTCATCCACAACTGGTCCAGCTGGGGGGACCAACACGTCGCTGTGACAACGCTGTTAAACTTTATGACTGGTAGACCTCAACAGTACGGACGGCAGGTAACACATCCAACACCATCCCACTGTGAACACTGGGACCCCAAGTGTTGCTGAGCCCCCTCCTCTTCACTCTGCTGAGCCACGACTGCCCACCTTGTCACACAACTCCAACACTCTTTCATTAAGTGTCGATGACACACCATAGTGGTCTCATCAGCATCAGAGATGAGACAAACTGTTGGACAAAGTGAGCCGCCTGGCCGGGTGGTTGCAGTGCAACAAATCTCTCTCTGAACGTGGAGAAATATCAGAAGGAGAGTAGTGTGAATAGACTTCAGGAGAGTTTGGGCGCACACTCAGCATGTTCCTCTAGACCATCAACGGTGCGAACTTTGGAGAGAGTGAGAGCAGGCACCAATTCCCTGGGGTGTGTACATCACAGAGGACCTCTCCTGGACCCCATGCAAACACCAAGCAAGCATTCATGCACAGAAAGCATACCAGCATCTCTTTTTCCTCTCGCAAGTACTGAGTAGGGAGCGTAAGAGCCCATGCCCCCAGGCATGTGCACTTCTCTACAGAGGCACCATCGTGGCATCCTGACTATTTTGCCGCACGTTGTGTATGGTGCCTGCAACGCATCCCAAGCCGAAGACTCTTCAACGCCACAGTGAGAGGCAGGCTGAGAAGGACGTTGGTGTTCTCTCCCCTCCCTCCGTGGACATTTATGGAACCTGTCTGACCTGCAAGCCCTCTGCTCACAGGTGGCATTCCGCACACACCCATTACACACAGCTTCTTCAGTCTGCTAGACATCAGGTGAGACTGAAGTGAAACAAAGCTTCATCCATTAGGCTGTCAGAAAGCTGAACTCCCTCCCTCCGACCTGCCCCCACCCTCCCCTCTTTTACCCCAGTCACCACTCTGGACTGTGAACGCCCCTCCACTCTTTGCCCCCCCCCCCCCCACACATCTCCTCACACATCCCCAGGCTCCCTTCCCTCCCCCCTCCCAAGAACAAACTGTGACCTGCACCCAGACATCTTGTTGCAGCTGGTCTGCTCCGCTACCTCCATTCAACTACCTATTCACAATTAGTTTAAATAAATAACAGCTTTTTTTGTCACTTTATCGAGATTTTTCTGCACTGGTTGTTTACTTCATTGGTTTGCAGTCTATCTGCCATGTGCCTGTTTTGCTGCATTATTTAACTTTGATTTGTATTTTTTTGTACAATGCTTTTTTACATTTTACTGCTATATGTCATAGTTGTATTTTATATTTAATATATATAGATCTGTATTTTTTATGCTCTTTTAAAGTGTTATCTGTTGCACCAAGGGTCTGAGAGGAATGCAATTTTAATTATCGTATTAATTTGCTGTAGATGTGGACTAATTGCAATAAGCAGGCTTGACTTGACTTGAATCATGAATTCAGCAGTATAATGAATGCGGTAAACAGGATCTATTGACATAATAAGAGGGGGTTTTTCAGCGCTGATTTATTGATGAGTCTCAGACTATAAACCCATTAAATAAGCCATTCGACCAGCAGCGATCACTCATTTTATTCTGGGGGTTTGTGGTAAAAACTGATTGTTTGAGTCAAAAATGTATGCTGAAAGCCCATTAAAGCCTCCACTAAAAAAAATTTTAAAAATTATTTCGAAATATATAAAAAAAATACCACAAATAAAAACAGTAAAAATTTATTTTTATCAGACATCATTTTTTGCCCAATGAAACAAAAAAAATTTAGTTTTTCTAATAACACAAAACAAAAAAAATATTTCCCCTCTGTTTACAAGCCTTTTTTAGATACCAATAAGTTTAAAGGACATTGCACGAGACAGATAAAACATTTGGGAATGCCCCCCGAAAACTATAAATATTTTCAATTCAAAACAAAAACTCTTCACGTTTTCTTCCATGTGATAGGCACCCCGGGTTAAAAATTTTTTACAATGCTTTCAGATTTTTTTTCGGGAAAATTCTATACAAAGAAAGTAATTGAACTTACTGTGATTGTTTTTTGATGATTCAATAAGCTGATGAATGACTGAAACTCTTCCCCCCTGTGTGGATATTTTTTTTCTACAGTGTGGTCCCCATGTCTTTTCGGGGTTTTGACCGGGTGAATGTCTTTGCAGGAACCTTGTAAGGTTTCTCCATGTGGTCTCCCTAATTTTAAATTTCTTCCCCACAAGTTTGTCGCTTGACACTTTTTTGGGTTTCTCTCCAGTGTGGATCCTCTGGGGCTGCTTCAACCCCCATCCTAATAAAAAACTTCTCACCTCAAAACAATATTTCTCTCAACACCCGGGCCCCCCTGAGAAATTTTTTAAAAGCTGCAGTTGTGAAAAAATTTTTTCCCACAAAAGTTGGGTTTTTCCCCTTTTAATGTACTTTCTTGATCCTTCAGGGGAACCCTCGAAAATGTTTTTTTCCCTTGATCCTGGGGCAGTTTCTCTTCATGTGGGTGTTGTGGTTTTTAAGGTTTGATGTTGTGGAAACTCTTCCCCACTGATCCGTAAAAAGGCTCTCTATGTGGGTCCTCATGTGAACACTGATATTTTGCATGTCCTTTCCACACGATCCAGTGAATGGTTTTCCAGTGTGGGTCCTCTGTCCACTGATCCCGTTTGTGTGAAACTCTTCCCACCCGATCCAGGTTGGGGTTTTTCTCCAGGGGGACCCTCGTTAAAGGGAACTCTGTTTGCTTTAAAAAATCTTTCCCACTGAGTGCAGATAAACTTTTCTGACTCTACTTTTCAGTAAAGAAACTGATTCGTCTGTGAGCAAGTTTTTTCTCTATTTTGACATCATAATATTTCTGCTCTTCACGCTCCGCCAGCAGGCTGAAATGAAGTAAAAAAGTTTCAATAAATTAATCATAAGAAAATCAGCGAAATGTGAAGCAGACAAAGGGCTACACAACCTTTATGATAGTTTATGTATTTTATAAATCTCTCGTTCCTGAACCAGGTACGGTAGCTTCAAATATACTTTTTTAACATTAAGGCACAAATCCAATGGTTCTGATAGTAGAACTACATATTTGATCAACTCCACAATTATCTAACAGAATAAACATAAAAACCCAACCATATGGCGCAGTTATCTAAAATGAATCTTCAGTGACTAATATAATTAATTTTTAAAAAACCACAATTGTATTATCTTCAGAAAAGTGTCGGCACCCAGGAAGTGACATCATTTACACTCTTTCTAGAGGCAGGATGGGGAAAATTATATTAATCTATTGGTGCTATTGACTGTAATTCATCAACCCTGTTACCAAAGTGTGTTTGCTTTAATTTATTATAAATCAACCACTCGTTTTAATCAAATCAGATGTTGTCTTTATTTTACTATGTTTAATGTTTATTATAGTATATTGGTTAAAAAAACATGTGACCCTGGAGCACAAAAGCATCATAAGTAGCACGGTTTATTTGTAGGAATAGACAACCACCCACACGGAAATGGGTCAAAATTAATGATTATTTTCTTTATGGTAAAAATCATTAGGATATTATTAAAGATCACGTGCCCAGTAAGATATTTTGTGTAAATTTCCTGCTGTAGCGAATATCACAACTAAATTGGTTTGATTAGTAATATCCATTGCGAAGAAGTTTCATTTAGACAGCCTTTGAAAGGTGAGTTTTTTAATTTTTTTTATTGTTTTTGGTGGGGTCGAACCCTCAGATATTCCAAATTTTTATTATTTGTATTTGTATCTCGGGCGGGCCAAATAGTGTCCTATCCATAACAAACCAAACATCAATGCTTAAACAAAAGCCTACAGTATTTATCAGCTTTCAGATGATGTTTTAAATCTCAGTCTAAAAAAATGACCCGTATGACTGGTTTTGTGGTCCAGGGTCCACAAATAAGGAAAATCCCCCAGTGTGAGAGTTGTAAAAATGTATTTAGGCATGTCCCAAATTCTGATTTATGTTTACAAAAAACGTGAACTGACCATTTGATCAAAATAGTAAAATTAAAGACAATTCAGTTTCAGAACCTGTTCTGTTTCCAGCACAAATAATGTTTCCCCATATTATTTATTAGTTTAACTGTGTTGTTCTACTATCTGATGTACTGCTGATAAACTTAATGGTTCTTCTTAGTCTCATTGATGAGGGATGAAGAATAAACTAACCAACCTGTTTTGTTCTTCAGGTGTGTTTGATTTCTGCACGGTTCTGGATCTCTCATGTTCTCTCTGTCCTTCAATAAACTCTGTCTCTGCAGATTTCACTTCTTCCTGATGCTTTGATGCTCGACCTCACTTGTAGACTGATGGGAATATTCCAGCATTTATTGATGAACTGCAGTGGGAGGAGCGTCACTGGAAGATGTGATGCTCCTCCTTTAGTGAAGCTCCTCCCACAACACAGATCTGCCAAAAATAGTTTATTACATCAATTAACACAATTTAATTATTTATGTTTAAATATCAAAATATTTTAAAGTAATTAATAATAATCCACAAATTCCTTTATATTTTTAAAACATTTCATCCACATGTTTATATTCCAACATTTTATCTTACCTCTTTATTATCATATAGTTAACAAAATATAGTAAAACCTTAGGATTTCAGCCTTTAAATGATACCATATATAAACAATGTAAGAAAAAAATTAAAATAAACAAACTTAGAAAATAAAATTTACAAATTTATTTTAACTTAATAAAGTTTCACTTAACAACTTGTATTTATTTATTGTGTTTTAGTTTTTGTGTGTAAAGCATTGGTTTATTACAGATTTATAAAATAATGTTATGATTACCTATAATGTCACAATAGCTGATCTTGTTTGTTTTTGCTTAAGTCCTGTTAACAGTAGTAAGATTAGCTTAATGTGGCACTTACGCAGATCTGAAGTCATCAGTTATAATGAATGAGGTGAAAACAGGCTCTATTCATGAAATAAAGAGATTTTCAGCAGCTGATAATGTTTGATATAAACACCATTAGAAGCCATTCAGGAGCAGCAGCAGATCATCTCACTTTTATTCTGAGTGTGTTTGCTGATCGAAACTGATTGTTTGAGTAAGAATATATGCTGATAACCCATAAACATTATCTAATGTTACTATTATTTTTACCAAATGATACAGAAAATGCCAGTAATATAAAGATAATGAACAGACAGACCTCCCCCTTTATTGACTAAGAATATGGCAAAGCATCTCAAGAGGATCAGGGGCCCGATTGAACAAGGAGGCTCAACCAATTCTGAGTTAAAACGTGAACTCTGAGTTGACTTGCCCTGAAATTGGAAACTTAACCTGAATTGGGAGTTCTCAGTTTCAGAACAGCTGAACTGTGTTAGTTCTATCCACTCTGAGTAGGTTATTGACTCTGAATTGAGTGCGTGCACCACAACTTTGAGAAGTCATGATCAGTGGAGCTCCGTAATTCTGATTCACCCTGAAAACAGCACCCAACGATATGAAGCCGGGTTGATTGTTTTAATATAGAAGTTCTATTTTAAGCAAATGTAAAAGCCATTTCACACACAAAAAATGTGTAATGAATAATGAATAATGAATAATGAATATACCTCAGGCTAAAGGAAAAAATCATGTCTGCACAGTAGAACGTAGGACAGGGTGGTTTCAACACTTTTTCAGCAATAAAAAAAACACAAAAAAAAAACAAATGAAGCACAATTGTTAGTTTGTCTAAAGTCATTTTTTGCTTAGTATGGTTGAACTGGATCATCAAAGGGTCAGCAGCAAAGACATTGGTTAATAAAAATGCCATTTAGATACATTGTGTTATTTAACATATTTAATTATTGCAGGTTTGCATCATAATTCTGAGTTTGCATTTCACTCTTTTAATTCATTTTGATGAATACTAAATCATTTTTTTGTGTGTGTGAGTAGGATGAAACTTTTTTGAAAAAAGTAACTGAGATATTTTCTTGTAAATTAAAAGTAATGTATTACTTTACTATTGGCTCTGAAAAAAAGTAATCTGATTACATAAATCACATTACTTGTAATAGTTACCCCCAAACACTGCTTCCGAGTCAATTCCTAACTTTAATTCTTAATCACTGTTATAACATCAGAGATGACAACTGTACATTATTGAACTAATAATCATTTTCATGTTAAAAAGAAATGACAGCAGCTAAAAATGAAGTATAAAAACAATTCAAAGCTTTTGTTTAAGCATAAAGGTTCATTGGGGGTAGGCTACATGACTTTACAAACTGTGACATATTAAATATCATTCTGTGTCTATTTCAATGGACAGCAGCGTTTTTTCTACAAAGTCCAATGCTCTTCACATAATTAATGTCCCTAAATCCAACTGTTTATATTTCCTAATTAGAGGTAATGAAATTAGCATCTGACTTGTAAACCTTCTCAGTCAACAGCAAGAAGGCAGAGGCTTGCAAAATGGGGGGAGGAACCTGCACCAGCACCAGCACCAGCAAACCAGATTAAGAGGAGATGGTACAAGTATTGGAAGAATTTTAAAAGAAAAAGAATAACTGTTTTGTTCCTGTCATCGCACCTTCTGAAATGAAACGGATTACTGTATGATATTTCAAGGGAACGTAATTTATCAGATTAGCCTTATTATAAAAAACCAATTTCTACACCACTGGACCTGCAGTCCTGTGAAACTTTGGAAAATTCTCATTTGCGTGAGAGCGATGCACACTTTCTTATCAGTCTGCATACTGTGGCCTTACTAATTTGCTCTTCATCTTCAATGGTTTATCTTTAGAAATCTTCAATTGAAAAATGTTACCCGCTCAAATAAATATTCATGTAAAAAAAACAAACAAACAAAAAAACTATAAATCAATACAGCCTCCTTGTCTACAGGATCCTGTATAAATGGAGATGCCATTTTTGTTCAATTTGACAGTGTCTGCATGATGAAAATATGTCCAGTGAATGGAATACCTGGAGAGAAACAGTACAAGTGTTCACACTGCGACAAGGGATTCAGTAGGTTAGAAACCCTGAAAGCACATGAGAGGATCCACACTGGCTAGAGAAACCTTCAAGTGTTCACACTATGACGAAGAGATTTATCACTGCACTTCATGTGGGAAGGGAGTTTCACTCATTCATCTGGAAAGCTACGCAGTCATTAAAAAACTCACCTTGGATAGGTTAACTTTGCAGGACCTAGAGATGACCTCTACAAGCCTTGAATGTCAGCAGAGATCAGGACAACTGGATGACCCACCGGGACAAGACCACAGGGAACCAGGTTGAGTCCTTGCACAATCTGACTTGCTGCAGCCCTGGAATTGAACTGCTGGTTTTCGTCTGGTCAGAGGAGAACTGCCCCCCGACTGAGCCTGGTTTCTCCTAAGGTTTTTTCTCCATTCTGTCACAGATGGAGTTTTTGGTTCCTTGCTGCTGTCGCCTCTGGCTTGCTTAGTTGGGGACACTTCATTTACAGCGATATGGTTGACTTGATTGCACAGATACTATTTAAACTGAACTGAGGTTGGATGATGACATGACTGAATTCATGATGAACTGCCTTCAACTGAAAATGAGTGTTTACTATTGTCCTTTTGCATTACTGACACACTATTTTTCCTATTTAATACTGTAAGCTGCATTGACGCAATCGGTATTGTTAAAAGTGCTATATAAATAAAGGTGACTTGACTTGACACAAGCAGTGAGAGCAGTATTACATGTATGTTACAGTATTAAAGTGGTTTAGTTTCTGAATGAATCCGTATTTTGAACGATTGTGTGAACCAATGATTCAAAGACCCATTCATTAAGAGAGCCCATTTACTTTATTCCTAAATTAATCAGCCGTTGAACCGAATGAAGACATTTAGGTAGTAAGAATTAAAAAAAAAAAGGGATAGTTCACCAAAATACAAATTTGTTGGAGGTTAAACCTTTTTCTTTTGTGGAACGTAGAATGTATTTTTAAAACTGTTGGTAAGAATGCTGTTTTGGTTACCAATGACTTTCATTGTATGAAACAAAAAATATTGAGATGTTTTCTTAATTATCTTCTTTTATCTTTCATAGTTTATGTTAAGCTGTTGTAGCCTAAATTTATTTACGTGTAATAAATTTAATGTTAAATTAAATCAAATTTTCTTTCTAAAGCTACAATTTGTAATGTCTACTTGATTCATTAACACAAAAACATCTTTAAATATTTTTTTTTGGTATTTTCACAGTCATATTTATTTTGTGATTAATTTAATTAATCGACATATCATGTAATTAATTAGATTAAACAATTTAATCAGTTGACAGCCCTAGCTTGTGTTATTATGTTCACCTATATATCCATCTATAAATCTGTCTATTTAGTGAAGTAACTTTAAATGTTTAATACTGATTAACAGTTTTTTTTTTTTAACAAGTTCATCCACATATTTTAATTCCTACATTTATCTTGACTCTCATTATATATACACATATAATATATATATTAATATATAATATATAATATATATATAGATATATATATATATTTTTTTTTAATAAAAAATAAATTTTGCACAGTACAGATCAGTTTAAATTTAATTTGTTTTTATATGTTTTAGTCGTTTTGTGTTTTATATGAAATAAGGATTATCACAGATTTATGGAATAAATGCCATTATGATAAATACCTATATTCTTGTAATGTCACAATAGCCAATCGGGTTTTTTGCTTAAGGCTGTTGACACCAGTAAAATGAGCATAATGTGGCAATTTGCGATCTGAAGTCATCAAGGTAATGAATGATGTGAAAACAGGATCTACTGACATGAAATAAAGAGGATTTTCAGCAGCTGATAATATTGATGAGTCCTCAGACTATAAAACACTCATTAAAACAAGACATTCAGGTATCAGCAGCAGACTTTATTCTTAGTGTTGCTGATAGTTTGGAAAATATGCTGAAAGAGCCCATGAGTGCTCAACTGAAAAGTATTACAATATTTTCTCAAATGATACAGAAAAAATACCACTAATATAAAGACAATGAAACTATATTTATCAGACATTATGATTTGTCCATATGAATATAAATATACCTGTGTTTTCTAAAATACCTGTTAAGCCTTGAAATTTACGCACCAACAGGTACTTTTGGGCTGGGTTTAATATATAAACACCATTTTTTACCCTTTATAATTTTTATTTTTTTTTTTAATTTGGAATAATCAAATATTTTATCTTAATATTTTCGTGGTGGTGGTGGTTTAATAATGGTTTGCTTTTAGTATGTCACGTCATTTAACAACAGAGGTTCATTAATGACTTAAGGTTTATTAGAGGTTTCTAATGAGAATTATTTCAAAATAGAACATACCAGTTTAGTCCGAAGGAATTGGTCATTGGTTTAGGGGAGCAATAACATCAGGAATGCCCCCCCACTTAACAAAGCTTCTTTTTCCTTGAACCCAAAAATATGTTTTTCTGTATAATAAAAAAAAAAAAATATATATATATATATATATCTAAATTACAAAGTAAGATCTCTTTTCACTGAAAAATTTACTACTCTTTGTCGCCTGTAAACTCTTTACTGGAATCATTTAATTTAGAAATTTGAATTGGAAAAAAATACGGTCTTTACAACAGAAATATTTCCTCTAATAAAGTTAAAGAGTATCTTTCATATTAATCGAACAAAGGTACGTTTACAGAAGAAATTAAAGTCTAATATTAATACAAGATGTTCATTTTGTCAATTTCATACAGAAACGGTCTTTCATTTATTTTGGGACTTTTAATTTTACTGAACAACTTTGGAAAAATATTGGTTCCTTTATATCATATTAAGAGCATATCAGCAAGAGATGTATTCTGTTACGTTCAAAGGAATTATTTTAGGATATAATGAATCTGTTCTACTAAAAGAAATGATGTTTTTTTATATATAAATGTAATTTTATTTTATGTGTATATTTTATATTCACAAATTTAAATTATCAGCAACAAATGGATTTTCCATTTTTTTTAAATAATTTAAACATTATCTAGACAACCATTTCATTGTCAGAAAATAAGAGAGCTAGTAGAACTATTTCATTTTACATTGAATTTAATTTATATACTATAATTAATGATTAAATGTCTTTACCCTCAGGCTCTATGCTTTCCTTTTGTTTCTCTTGTACTTCTTTGTTTTAAGTTGATTTAATGTATATTGTTGAGTACTTTGTGTATTATGTACAAACATCTTTTAAATGTCAACTCTGTATTTCAATCCTTGCAATAATAATAATAATATATAAATATGTATATATAAACGTCATCGGTTTGGTCTGAATGTTGCTTTCAGAAAAAAGGGGTTCGAAACTTGCGGTAGCTTGTGTGTGATTGTTTTGGATTTGGACAGGACTGCTTGTTGATTTTGGATTGACCTTTTGGATCTGTTTGCTTTTTGTGACATCTTCCTCTTTCCTTGCAATGAGGCCAGCAAGAAAGAAGAAAATCCTCCCCTGTCCTGGGAGTTTTTGAAATTAGTTGCTCACAATAAGGTCTGTGTAGTTGTTATATTTTACTGTCTTGATACAATTAAATCCTCTCTGTATAATCTTTTGTGTCTATTATTTCATGTTTCAAGGTGTGAATGCTCAGTGGTTGAAGGAACTGACATATAATAATAACACCTCCTCCCTGCTCGGCATTAGCGAGCACTGCATGAGCATGCACAAACTAGTAACTAATCCACAAACTAGTCAAAGTAATAGATGATCTTTTTCTTTCTTTTTTCTTTCAGTGGAACGCTTCTCCACTGTTGGGCTGGGTGGGGCCAGTGGTCTCGAGCCGGAGCCGTTGCACACCACACCAAAAATCAAGTTACGTTTCCATTGCTAGGCCAGTAGCCCCACAGCTCATGCATAATAAAGCCCCGCCCTTTACACGCCTCGTTGGATCAAACGTCACAAAAACCCCTCCCCTTTCCATGGGAACAATGAAAGTGATTCAGGTAGCACACACTAGAGTATCATCATCGAACGAACAAGATGGACAGAACCGAAGCGGCTGTTTGTTTGCTCCTTTTGGTGTTTTTTTGGTGGAAGATGAGGCAGCGAAGCCAAGATGCAAAGATGGAGGCTCAGCGGCGTTTACGCCAAAAGTTTATGTTGGCTGCAAGGCGAAAAAGAGTGATACAGCGACGTGCAAGCCGCTTACAGCGAAAGCAGAAACGCCAACAACGGAAGGAAATGGTAATTTGGTTAAATTAAATAATAAAATTAATTGTCATCTTAAAATGGTTGTGATCCTAACCACATAGTTGTTTTGATTAGCATTCTTAAATGTAAGCGTAGGCTCTTTACTGCTTTTTGCTAGCATGACATGAGCTACATCTTCATAATCAGAGAAGTAATGTTAGCCTTTCACTGAACTGTTCTTCAGATAGTGCATTTAACATTTGTTCTATTATTAGTCTTTCAAAATGAGGCATATAGTTAATACATATACAGTATATAATTATACATCTACGGACACATAGATCTGTCATAAGTAGGTATTTATGTGTTAATTTTCATTCTATTACTTTTTTTTAGAATGTGCATCTATTTATGTTTCGACGTTAAACAGATCTGCAACATAACTCGATAATTAATGTTTACCTTTCCATTCTATTATTTTACAGATGATGCATCACACCAATATAATGAGCCTATCCCCGAACAAGTGTACTGGTGGTGGAGATCACAGCTCAAAGATTCAGAGATAGCTGGGGGACAACTCTGAAGCCTGCAGTATAGCAACAAGACACAATTCCACAGTGCGTGGGTGCTATTGATGGTTCTCACATCCCTATTTTGAAACCTCCATGAAACCAATCTGATTTACACAACAGAAAGGCTGCCACTCTATCATTCATTTGAATGTTGGACAGTCAGGAAAGGAACATGATGCTAGCGTCCTCAGAAAGTCATGCCTTTGGACTTGGGCCACAGAAAGTAATGCTTTGTATGGCAGGGTAAAAAAAGTATTTGTGGAACTGATGTAGGCTACTTTATTCTTGGTGACTCTGCTTACCCATTGCAGAAATGGTTGGTAAAACCATATCCTGGCATTGGCAGGCTTACAAAGGACCAAGAACTATACCACGTGAGAAGAGTGAATTATACATGGATAGATTTGTGTCAGAATGGGGTAGTGGCCATGATGAAGATGCTGAACGTCTGCCTTGTAATGTAACCTCTGCAACAGATGTGTTCATGCAACATTTGTAAGGCATGTAAATCAACAAATAAACTGTCAGATATTTCTGTTTGCACATAGGAACTTGTTTGCATCTGACCAAATGTAAATAGGTTGACATCACAGAAAACAAAAGGTACCCATCAGACATGTATTTAAATAATGTTCCCATCAATATGCGTAGTTGTCTTTAGCAATAGCTGTCTGAAAGTGTAAATCATTCTTAATGAATAGGACCTGATTTTTGCTGAAAACAAAAGGTGCCCATCAGACTTTATATGGGCATTTGCTATTTCTTAAAATCAAAAGCTCCCAACCCTTTTCCATTGTGGAAGTTCTTGCGTTTAAGGAGCTCTTGCATGTGTTAGATCACACTTATACGGGGTATGACTATATATCAATTCATGTGTATATACACTGTAAAAATAAAGGGGATACAATCTTTCGTTGGATTCAGTTATATGCATTTATTAGCAACATTTTAAACTTAAATGCAATATTTGCTTGCATTAATTGTGTGTAATTATGCGATTATCGTTAATATGTCGGTTATTAATATGTTATTAACTTTTTAAATATGTAATTTAAAAATCTAGTGTTTAATCATGCTCTAAATATTTATTCAAATGAAACTAATTCATTAAGCAGAATGTGACCTGCAATATTCTAGATAGCTGTAGATTTTAGTAAAGAGTGGGTAAACCAGGGCATTACAATTATTTTTTTTTTTTTTTTTTTTTTTTTGCATTGGAATTTAAAATCCTTTTTTTCTATTTTAACCTTAAATACTACACTAATTGTAATATAAGTAACTGAAATATATATATATATATAATATATATATAATATATATATATATATATATATTGTGGTCCTTTAATGACTTATATAATATATATATATATATATATATATATAATATATTAAGTCATTAAAGGACCCATAATTATTGCACAAATATTATTTGGTTCCAAAAGATCTCCTCAAAATATTAAATAAATATTATTGAACTAACATATAGAACTATTTAACTCAAAAAATAGTTAAGCTGTATGGTCGCATTATAAATAAGCAATACCTGAAGGTTTTGAACACGGCTCAACCAATCAGAATCAAGGACCCGGAACTCTCAGTTTTTATAATTTATGATTTACACCACATTAAGTGCACCAAAACAGAATTTATTGTTAGAATTAAGTATTAACACATACAAAATTTGAGAGATGAGACTTTGTTTCATACCGCATTTGGCGTGAGATTTACATCAGCAGAGTGAGAGCATGAGACAGAGCCTAAAAGCGTGTGTCTCACGCTAAATGCGTGAGAGGTGGCAACCCTACAGTGGTGTATAAAGTACCTGAAAGCCATACTCAAGTAAAAGTACAAATATCTTACCAGAAAATGACTTTGGTAGAAGTTAAAGTCATACAACATACAACTTGTAGGTGCATTACCCGCCACCTACTGATTAGGAGTGTAAATGTTCTACATTTTCCTCATGATTCAACGCTATCTCATGGCAATTCGTACATATTTTATGAGGTGGCTATTTCGTACAAATTTGTACGATCTCAATCGTACGATTTTATATGATTTGTCTAAAAACCCCAGTGTCGGTTAGGTTTAGGGGCGGGGTTAGGTGTAGGTCATTCATACAAACTGTGCAACTCGTAAAATACTTATGATTTGGCAAAAATCATATGAATTTGTACGATTGTGGTCGTACGAATTAGCCACCTCGTAAAATATGTACGAACTGCCATGAGATCAGGCTGCATGATTACAAAATTCACACTTTCCAATGTCATGTCTCCCAATTCTATTCAAATTGCTATTAAGAGCAGTATATGGTCAAATATAAGCCTTTCTTCATATCTATTTCTTCCTGTTTACTCTATATTTACCTACAACTCTTTGAAGGCTATAAAACTAATCTCCCTGTTCTTTCTTCTTACCATTGTTTTCTGCCGTCTATTCTTCACATGTTGTCTGAGTAAACACTTCATTTCACTCTTACTAGGCCTACACTTTAACTGCATATATATATATATATATATATGTCTATTTTCTTTGTTTGCGTCCTTTGCATATTTGTCTGCCAACTCATTTCCTTTTACTCCTACATGCGCTGGTAACCCAACTGAAAGCCTACAATAATTCCCACCATCTGAATCTGTTTGAAGAATCTCAATCAATATTTCAGCTCTACTCTCTGAATGACATGTGTTTAATTGTAATTACATTTGAACTAGAATCAGAACATATGAATGTCCATACAAATGTTGATTTAAACAAACTGTGTAAAGAGTGTTTTTACAATAACGTGAAATATAGTTTATTAGGCATTTAAAAGCTTTATAGAGAAATTTAATTATGGAAAGCCCCCAAAAGCAATCATAATATTTACAGTAAAAGTTTAATACTTGAGGCAAATATAAAGTAAAAGTGGAAATTAATTAGACAGATCTCTCTCTTTATTGACTTACAAGATAACAACAAATCTCAAGAGAATAAAAATGAAAAAAGCATGAGATGCATTTTGTAAAATACACAAGTGGAAGAATATCTTGCTATTTAAAAAAGAAAGAAAACAGCAAAGATGAAATTAAAAATAAATCAGCCTCTTTTCTTCTTAGTGTTAGAGAACATTTTGAACCTCTAAAACCCTTTTACAAACTATGCATTAGAAGAAGATTTTGAACATAAATTTAAACATGTAATTAAGCATAATTATATGATTTATATCATGAAGCAAAATTGTATACAAGAATAAAACTTTAGATATTGTTCTTAGGGGAGAAACTCCATCTTTAGCCCTATTCGGATATTAATTGTTTCTCATATGGTTATTGGGAATGTGATTCCCAATCGAGTTAAACAAAAATTGTATTTGTGTGTTTTAGTTTTGTGTTTTATATGAAACAAGGTTTATCACATATTCATTAAATAAACACTATTATAATACTCATCTATATCTTGTAATGCCACAATAACTGATCGTCTATAAACACTCATTAAACAAGACATTCAGGACCAGCAGCAGATCATCTCACTTTATTCTGAGTGTTTGCTGGTAAAAACTGAGTCAAAATATATGCTGAAAGTCTAAAGTGATAATTACTTCTCTAGTGATGCAGAAAAAATTACTACCAGAAAGACATTACAACTATATGTATTTGTTTGTCCATATGAATCTAAATATTTCGGTTTTCTAATAACTACATTCACAACATTAAAACAGTTCCTCTTACCGTTTTGTAGTATGTGAAGAAAAAAAAGACAAAGCCTTCTTTACACACCTATAAGTGTTAGAAGGCACACAAATAGCAGAGCTCAATAAAAAAAAAATATTTATAGACCCCGTAAAACTTGAATTAAACAAACTCAGTTTACATTCAGTTTAAAGTTACTTGAAATAGCGCTACTGCTCCACACTGAAGCGTGTGTAAGTGAAGTTGTCGTCGTGAGTGGAGAGTAGTGGCCATGGGTAGATAATCAAAAAGGCGGCAAATTCTGTTTTAAATGGCAAATATAAAACAACATATCAAACAAAAATAATGTTAAAACAGTTATAGATGTAGACAGGCAGACAGTAAAATATAGTTTAATACACTTCACACACTTGGACAATAACAACACATATGTTCGGATGTTGTTTGTTGACTTCAGTTCAGCATTTAACACCGTCATTCCCTCCAAGCTGACCACAAAACTTGGAGACCTGGACATTAATACCTCCCTCTGCAACTGGATCATGGATTTTCTGACCAACAGACCTCAGCATGTTAGGTCAGGCCCCACACCCCTCCACCACCATCACACTTAACACCGGCGTACCACAGGGCTGTGTGCTGAGTCCATTCCTCTACTCCCTGTACACCCATGACTGCAAGCCTGTGCATGGATCCAACTCCATTATTAAGTTTGCAGACGACACCACGGTGATTGGCCTCATCAGTGACAACGATGAGACTGCCTACAAGGAAGAGGTTCAGCACCTGGCCACATGGTGCGCTGACAATGACCTGCTCCTTAACAACAGTAAGACAAAGGAGCTCATTGTGGACTTCAGGAATAACTCTATGAGGACAGAATAAAGAAGAAAGGAAGCATGCACATGCACAACCTCATCCACATTAACGGGATGGTTGTTGAACGTGACCACCATCTCTGAGGAACTGTCCTGGACCACAAACACCTCCAGCCTGGTCAAGAAGGCTCACCAACACCTCTTCTTCCTCAGAACACTGAAGAAGAACCAGCTGTCTTCAGCCATAGTGGTGAACATTTACCGGTGTGCGATCGAGAGCATCCTGACCAGTTGTATTACAGTCTGGTATGGGAACTGCTCGGTGGCTGACCGCAAAGCACTGCAGAGGGTGGTGAAAAACTGCCCCAACGCATCACAGGGACACCACTTCCTGCTATTGAGGACATCCAGAGGAGAAAACGCTGTCTACGTCGAGCTCGCAGCATTCTTAAGGACTCCTCTCACCCTGACCATGGACTGTTTAACCTCCTGCCCTCCGGGAGGCGCTTCAGGAGCCTCCGGACAAGGACCAGCAGATCCAGGAACAGCTTTTTCCCCTACAGCTGTCTCCTTACTGAACTCTGCCCTCTGACACCCCCCACACCATACACACAGACTCTCCCCCCACTTCATCACTACATCTGACCGATTCATTTATTATTATTTATTTACAACAAGCAAAACAGTAAACTTGCTATTACTTGCACTACTGTCTGTTCATCCAGAAACACTGAATAACCCATTTGCACAATGAAATATTTCTATGCACTTTACTTTCCATTGCAATAGTGTAAAATTATGTTCATATGTTCATAGTTCTGCCTGTAGTGTACATACACTTTCACATATTCCATCTGTATAGTATGTTCATAGTACACCTATCTGTATATAATGCTGATAGTATTTAAAATTTAAAATCTGTAAATTATGTCCATAATACTTATCTGTATAGTTATTGTACATTTTGTAGACCTTGTATATTCTGTACTTACTGCTTATTGCACTTCTGGTTAGATGCTAACTGCATTTTGTTGCCTTGTACCTTACATGTGCAGTGACAATAAAGTTAAATCTAATCTAATCTAATCTAATCTAATCTAATATAAATAAATAAATTGTTCATTAGTGATGTAAGAAAAATCAACAGACAACAAAAATTAACAATAAGAGTTTAATACTTGAAGCAAATATAAAGTAAAAGTGGAAAGGAATGAGACAGATCTCTCTCTTTATTGACTAACAAGACAGCAAAGAATCTCAAGTGATAAAATAAAAGATGGATCAGAACACTGGATCAGACACTATCACTAAACCTACATTTTGTAAAACAGCCTAATAACAATTACACCTGCATTTTTATAAAATACAGCCAACACAACAACAACAACAACAATTTAAACCAACAACAACAACAACAACAACAACAACAACAACAACAACAACAACAAAAAACTTAAAAAAAAACCTACAAGAACAGTGATTATGAAATGAAAAATCAGCTTCTTTTTCAGCTTAGTGAACAAGAACATTAAAAACATGTAAAAACCTTCTACAAATATGCATTAGAAGAACATCTGGAACAAAATGAAACTCGTAATAAAGCATAATAATATAATTTATATCATAAAGCAAAGTTGTATACGAGAATAAAACTTTAGATATTGTTCTTAGTGAAGGAGCTCTATCTTTGAGTTGATCTGAATCTCACAGAAACTGCTGGTCTTGAAGATGATCATTATTCACTGTGACTAATTTAGATGATGTTTCTTAGGACAGAATAATATGGAAGAGATGCGGTGTAGCACTTGAATGCAGTGGACCTGAAGATAAACTACTTAAAGTGATTGTTTATTTTATGTCTCCATAGAGAAGACGAATGACTGAAATTCTTCCCACATACAGTGGAGTGATACAGTTTCCCTCCAGTGTGGATCATCTCGTGTGTTTTCAGGGGTCCTAACTGACTGAATCTCTCGTCACAGTGTGAACACTTGTAAGGTTTCTCTCCAGTATGAATCCTCTTATGTGTTTTCAGATGTTCTGACTGACTGAATCTCTTGTCGCAGTGTGAACACTTGTAAGGTTTCTCTCCAGTATGAATCCTCTCATGTGTTTTCAGGGCTCCTGCCTGACTGAATCTCTTGTCACAATGTGTACACTTGTAAGGTTTCTCCCCAGTGTGGATCCTCTCATGTGTTTTCAGATATTCTGAATGACTGAATCTCTTGTCACAGTGTGAACACATGTAAGGTTTCTCTCCAGTGTGAATCCCCTCATGTTTTTTCAGATGTCCTAACTGACTGAATATCTTGTAACAGTGTGAACACATGTAAGGTTTCTCTCCAGTGTGGATCCTCTCATGTGTTTTCAGATATTCTGAATGACTGAATCTCTTGTCACAGTGTGAACACATGTAAGGTTTCTCTCCAGTGTGAATCCTCTCATGTGATTTCAGGGCTCCTGACTGACTGAATCTCTTGTCACAGTGTGAACACATGTAAGGTTTCTCTCCAGTGGATCCTCTCATGTGTTTTCAGATATTCTGAATGACTGAACTCTTGTCACAGGAACACTTGTAAGGTTTCTCTCCAGTGTGAATCCTCTCATGTGATTTCAGGGCTCCTGACTGACTGAATATCTTGTCACAGTGTGAATACTTGTAAGGTTTCTCTCCAGTGTGAATCCTCTCATCTGATTTCAGATGTCCTAACTGACTGAATCTCTTGTCACAGTGTGAACACATGTAAGGTTTCTCTCCAGTGTGTATCCTCTGGTGCTGCTTCAAACTTTCAGCTGAAATAAAAGTCTTCTCACACTCAAAGCACATATGATCTCTCACAGCAGTATGTATTTTCTGATGAACTTTTAAATTCTGCAGTTGTGAAAAACTCTTTCCACACAAAGAACATGAATGTGGTTTCTCCTTAGTATGTACTTTCAGGTGCTCCTTTAGGTTTGGAGCACATGAAAATGTTTTTCCACATTGCTCACATTCATACAGTTTCTCTCCAGTGTGGATGTTCATGTGGTTTTTAAGGTTTCCTTTTTCTGCAAAACTCTTCCCGCACTGATCACATGTGAATGGTTTCTCTCCAGTGTGGATCCTCATGTGAATCTTGAGACTCTGTTTGTTTGTGTTCATGTACACGTGTACTCTTCTCGCAGTGGATCCACACGTGAATATGAGTTCTGTTCTCCAGTGTGGAATCTCCTCGCACTGATCACACGTGTGAATCTTTCTCTCCAGTGTGGATCCTCATGTGAATTGTGAAACTCTGTTTCCACACTGAGTGCAGGTGAAACTTTTCTTGACTTTTCTTTTACGTAAAGAAACTCTTTCAGTCTGTGAGAGAGTATTTTCTCTAGTTTTGACATGATGTGGTTTCTCCATTAGATCTGCAATTTAAAGTTAAACAAATTACAATACAAATAAATCATGAAAAAAAAAAAAAATCTGAGAAATGTGAAGTAAAATCAGGCAAAGGCTACACAAAATTAAGATAATTTAGACAAATTTTTACAAAATAAGGTACAATGATCTATCTTAAAAATACAGACACTAATTCGATGTTTTTGTGATAACTATTCTATGTTTGGTCAACTCCAAAAATTGTATATATTCTAAATATAATATTTACATTAATATAATATACTAAAATATTATTACGTGTTTAACTATTTTTCTATTATTAACTGGCAAATATTCTTCAAAAAACACAATTTCCATTCCATTTCTTCCTTTTTAAAATTAAAGCATTTTTATGGCAACACCCAGGAAGTGACATCTTTTAACATTTGAGTTTAAGTCCATATTTTGTTCCGTGGGGATAGAAAGTCTCCCCTATATTATTTGTTGAACTTTTTAAATTTTTTAAAATTTTTTTAAAACACCAACCTGTTTGTTCTTTCAGTGTGTTTGATTCTGCAGGGGTTCTGAAGATCTCTCATGATGTTTTCTCTCTGTCCTTCAATAAACTCCTTTTCTCTGCAGATTTCACTTCTTCCTGATGCTTTGATGCTCGTCTTCACTTGTAGACTGATGGGAATATTCCAGCATTTATTGATGAACTGCAGTGGGAGGAGCTTCACTGATGGTGCGATTCATTGTGGGAGGAGCTTCACTCAAGGTGTGCTTGTTGTGGGTGGAGCTTCACTGAAGCTGTGCTTGTTGTGGGAGGAGCAGATCTGCTAAAATTAGAGACAAATCAGTTATTACACATTATCGTATAACAATGTACACATTTAAAATAGTAATATTCACCCATCCACCTAGTGAAGTAACTTTTAAGTTAATTAACCACAAAGTGTTTCATACTAATTCACAATTTATTTAACTTTTTGTTTGTGGATTGTTTGTTTTGTTTTTGTTTTTCAGTTTGCTGGTAGAAACTGATTGTTTGCATCAGAATTTATGCTGAAAGCCTATTTAAGTGCTCTATTGAAAAGTATTACAATTATTTCTTAAATGATACAGAAAAAATACCACTAATATAAAGACACTGACAACGATCTTTCTCAGACATTATGATTTGTCCATTTTAATCTAAATATACTTTGATTTTCTAATAATTACATTCATGACAACAAAATAGTTTCCTCTTACCATTTTGAAAAAGGTTAGCAGAAAACAAACATTAGAAGAACATGAACAAAATAGACCATGAATTAAAAAAAGAGAAAAGTTTCTTTTGACATTTTAGTGGTTGATGAAAAAGAAAAACTCGCTGAACATACTGTATAAAACTGGTGATCCTGCTAATGTAACTATAGACCTGTCAGTATTCTACCAGTTGTTTCTAAAGTAATTGAAAAGGTTGTTATCATTCAGTTAGTTGAGCATTTAAATCTTGGTCATTTTCCATTACATCCTATGCAGTTTGGATTTAGGGCACATCACTCTATGGAGACAGCAAACTGTTATTTTGTTGAACAAATTAAATCCAGTCTTGACAGAGGAGGTGTTGTTGGTGCTGTCTTCCTTGATTTTTAAAAGGCTTTTGGTACTGTTAACCGATGTTCTTTTATCTAAATGATCAAGGTTTAATTTTTCTACTAATACTTTAACATGGATGGAGTCATACATAAATCTAAGGAAACAATGTACAATGAATTAATGATGCTTGCTCACCATTTCTTGACTGCTATATTGGAGTCCCACAGGGGTCGATTCTTGGACCAATTTTGTTCAGCTTATACATTAATTATCTGCCTACAGTTTGTCCAGAGGTCCAGGTTCAGATGTATGCAGATTGTTGTGCAGTTGTTTATGCTTATGCTAAGACAAAAGAACAAGCTGCTATCAAACTTACTGCTGTATTGAAAAAAGTCAGATTGGCTATGTCATTCTTTTTCAGTTAGAGCAGCAAAAAGATGGAATTTAATACCTGTTTGTAAATAAAATAAAATAGGTGATCATTGACTTGACTTTTTTTTTGTCTGTTTAATGAAGTATGATGTGATATTGTATGTATTGTAATTTTCTAACCACATCCTGCCCAGGGACTACAGATGAAAATTAGATTTATAGCTAACTCTGGCACAACACCTTTGTTGTGCATTGTCCCTGTATAAATAAATGAAATAAACTAAACATATTACTGTTATAGTTTTCATGTATAATCATTGTTAATGTATAGATGATGTCTAATGAAATGAAATGTTTTTAGCCTGATGAAAATTTAACTACTATGCTGAATGAATGGGTGGTGTTTGTATATTTCATAACCTGGTTCTACAGATCTGCATATTACTGTTAAATGCTACTGTTTTAAATAGCATGCATTACGTTTCGACAGATAATATCATGACACTATCATTTTTTATTTATTTATTTATTTTTTTTTTTTTGTTTGATTTGGTGTATTTTGTATGGTGTTTTATTTATTTTTTTTATTTTTTTAAGTTTTTAAAAATGTAAAGTATTTTGTTTAATTTTTTTCTAAATTAGATAAGATAAAAATACCACTAACCCTAAACTGCAACATCCCACTTTATTCACTTTCTAAAGTGTTAAATTAAGCAGAAAAGATATAAAAGCCGGATCTGGCAACACATCAGAGGTTGCACCCGCGCCCTCATGACTGTCTCAAGCCTTGTTTACTTTCGCCAACGTCTGGCTGCGATCATTTTCATTCAATGTACATTAAACATTATTACAAACGGTCTACAATCAAATGAGGAGTTTTGAACAGCAAATTAGTCATTCACAGAACAAATTCTATGTTTGAACATGAAAAATTGACCAAGGTCCGGACCTTTCTGGCTACAAGACTACTGTTCTCATAGCTGGCTACAAAGCATGGTCTTTGTAGAGTAACTCAAATTTTTGAATTGATATGAATCTCACAGAATGAAACTGCTGGTCTTGAAAATTAACTTTATTCAGTGTTACAAATATATTTTTTTGTAATTTTTGTTATGTATCTTGTTGTGGATGCTAACAGAACAGATGCAATGTCGCACTTTAAAGAAGATAAACTACTTTTTTACTATCTACTATTTTGTGACTCCATAGAGAAGACAAATGAGTGAAACTTTTTGCTTGCTTCTTAGGGGCTTCATCCAACGAGTCAAAGAGAACAAAATGTCACTTCCTGATAAACTGGTACTATAGGCAACGAAATGCAGTTAGCATCTAACCAGAAGTGCAATAAGCTTTAAGTACAGAATATACAAGGTCTACAATATGTACAATAACTATACAGATAAGTATTATGGACATAATTTACAGATTTTAAATACTATCAGCATGATATACAGATAGGTGTACTATGAACATACTATACAGATAAAATATTTGAAGTGTATGTACACTATAGGCAGAACTATGAACATATGAACAATTTTACACTATTGCAATGGAAAGTAAAGTGCATAGAAAATATTTCAGTGTTGCAAATGGGTTATTCAGTGTATCTGGATGAACAAACAGTAGTGCAAGTAATAGCAAATTTACTGTTTCTGCTTGTTGTAAATAAATAATAATAAATAAATCGGTCAGATGTAGTGATGAAGTGTTTTCTAGTGTTCAGTATTATGTTTGTTGCTAGACCTGCTTGTTGCTTTAAGCTATTGGTTGTTGCTGCTAGTGCTGGTACTTGATTAAACCTGCAACAGCTAGAAGCTAAAGTTTACGCTGTTGTTTTATGCCATCTGATTGTTCTTCAAATATGCTTGCTGCTTATGGCTCATCTGGTTATTGGGAATGCGATTTCCTTAAGTTTGTAGGCTGAAATGTATAAAAATCAATAAATCCATTCCTGATTAAAACTGTATACTAACTTACAACTTAAGTATTAATATTCATTCGTTTTCATTCATAATATTCAAGTGTTTTATACAAAAATTAAAAATTTCTATTGGATTTTATTTTATTAAGAATTTCATCCACATATTTTAATTGCTACATTTATCTTGCTTCTCACTAAAATATAGGCAAAACACACACACGGATACCAAATAATAAACCATATAAGAAGAAAAAATGATGAACAGAAAATATTTCCAAGTTTGTGAGGTGAAGTTTAACCAATTGAGTTTAACAAAAATATTATTTTTGTTTTAGATTTGTGTTTTATATGAAAAAAGGTTTATCACAGATTCATTAAATAAACACTATTATACTATTCGTCTATATCTTGTAATGCCACACTAACTGATCGTGATGTTTGCTTAAGTCTGTTGACAGCAATAAAATGATCTTATTGTGTCAGTTAACAGATCTGAAGTCATCAGTATAATGAATGAGGTGAAAACAGGATCTATTATCATGAAATAAAGAGGATTTTCAGCAGTTGATAATACTGATGAGTCTCAGACTATAAACACTCATTAAACAAGACATTCAGGATCAGCAGCAGATCATCTGACTTTATTCTGAGTGTTTTTTCTCCCTCATTTACTATATTTGTTTGTCCATATGGCTCTAAATATTTCGGTTTTCTAATAACTACATTCACAACAATAAAACAGTTCCTCTTACCGTTTTGTAGTATGTGAAGAGAAAAAAAGACAAAGCCTTCTTTACACACCTATAAGTGTTAGAAGGCACACAAATAGCAGAGCTCAATAAAAAAATATATTTATAGACCACGTAAAACTTGAATTAAACAAACTTGTAATGTTTGTTTAATTCAGTTTTACAGTTACTTGAAATAGCGGTACTGCTCCACACTGAAGCGTGTGCAAGTGACGTCATCACCGCGAGTCGAAACCATTGGTAGATAATCAAAAAGGCGGCAAATTCTGTTTTAAATGGCAAAATATATATAAAACAACATATCAAACAAAAATAATGTTAAAACAGTTATAGATGTAGACAGGCAGACAGTAAAATATAGTTTAATATATATAAATATATATATAAATATAGGTTAGTTTTAATATAGTTTTTTATTTAGAAGGTTTATGAGAAATTTAATTATGAAAAAAAAAGTAATTAATATTTCATGCCTTTTAGATGTAACTAAAATTCTGAAATTGTTCATTAGTGATGCAAGAAGAATCAACAGAAAACAATAATGGACAATTACAATTTAATAGGGGAGAGCGGGGTAAGTTGTCACACTTTTCAAACTGTCTAACATTTACTGAGCACCATACATCACAATGATATAAAAGTCATACCAAATGAAACAAGGAAGTCTTGGGCACATATGTTGTATTCATTACATTTTCATATCTCATGTCATTACGGAGTTGTAGACTGTGAATAGAGAATGTGCACTTGTGACAAAATTTGCCCCATCGGCGGGTAAGTTGTCACACTAGATTATCTAAAAATAAGAACAACAAACTACTTAATTGTGTTTATTGATTTAAATTTTTTAATTCAAACAGAACTGGAAATATAAATAATCATGCCTAGAGAATTTGGAAAAAACAATTATTTCAATCCAAACAATACATTTCAATCCAAACACATTAAGTGGCAAGACCACTTTACTTTGAACTTTATACTCAAACGTTCTCTGGCTTGCACATAGATCCATGATAACTGAATGGATTGCTGCAGATAACTCGCTTAACATGTTTAACCTGAACAAAAGAAATGCCCTGTATCTGACTACGCAGAGTTGGTGCTGGGTCCTGGCAGGACAGAGTTGGTGCTGGGTCCTGGCAGGACAGAGTTGGTGCTGGGGCCTGGCAGGACAGAGTTGGTGCTGGGTCCTGGCAGGACAGAGTTGGTGCTGGGGCCTGGCATGGCAGAGTTGGTGCTGGGGCCTGGCAGGACAGAGTTGGTGCTGGGTCCTGGCAGGGCAGAGTTGGTGCTGGGGCCTGGGAGGGCAGAGTTGGTGCTGGGGCCCGGCTCGGCAGAGTTGGTGCTGGGGCCTGGCAGGGCAGAGTTGGTGCTGGGGCCCGGCAGGGCAGAGTTGGTGCTGGGGCCCGTCAGGGTAGAGTTGGTGCTGGGGCCCGGAAGGGCAGAGTTGGTGCTGGGGACTGGCAGGGCAGAGTTGGAGCAGAGTTGGTGATGGGGCCCTGGCAGGGCAGAGTTGGAGCAGAGTTGGTGCTGGGGCCTGGCAGGGCAGAGTTCTGAATGGGTCGATCTGTGCAAACTTGGTTTCCAGAAATACATCTCAATTTTTTTTTTGAGCATGTTCTATGTGTTTATTTGTTCATTGAGACAACTTGCCCCAAACTGACATGTGTGCTAATGTTGGCTAAATCTCAAGATTAGCTCAACATAGCACATCAGCGAAAGTAAGAAAAGACACGTTATTGTCTCCTCTATTATGTGCAAAACAATAATTTTTAACATTCATACCTAACAAAGTTGTATTGCATAAAATTTAAAGTGCACATTTTTTTACTTTTTTTTAAGCCAAAAAATAAGGAAAAATTGTGCTAACCTCAGATTAGAGTGATCTTGACCACATGCGAACAGGAAAAATTGACTATAGAAGAAGAAGTTACACAAAGTGGGGCTATTTGATTTTTGAGATAGAGCCTCTAGTGTTGGAGTTATGGACAGTGTGACAACTTACCCTTGTGACAACTTACCCCGCTCTCCCCTGAAGCAAATATAAGCTCCCAAAGCTATTATTATTTAATTTTAGATGCTTTTAGAAGTAACTAAAATTATGAAAGTATTCATTCGTGATGCAAGAAAAATCAGCAGACAACAAAAATGAACAATAAGAGTTTAATACTTGAAGCAAATATAAAGTGGAAAGGAATGAGACAGATCTCTCTCTTTATTGACTAACAAGACAGCAAAGAATCTCAAGTGAATAAAAGAGAAGATGGATCAGACACTATCACTAAACCTACATGACAGAATATATTACACCTGCATTTATTAAAATACAGCCTAAGTGAAAGAATAATTAGTTGTTAAAAAAAAAAAAAAAAAAAAAACACTTAAAAAAAAATCCTATAACAACAGTGATTATGAAATGAAAAATAAATCAGCCTCTTTTTTCAGCCTAGTGAACAAGAACATTAAAAACCATGTAAAAACCTTCTACAAATATGCATTAAAAGAACATTTGGAACAAAATGAAACTAGTAATAAAGCATAATAATATCATTTATATCATAAAGCAAAGTTGTATACGAGAATAAAACTTTAGATATTGTTCTTAGTGAAGGAGCTCTATCTTTGAGTTTATCTGAATCTCACAGAAACTGCTGGTCTTGAAGATGATCATTATTCACTGTGACTAATTTAGATGATGTTTCTTATGACAGAATAATATGGAAGAGATGCGGTGTAGCACTTGAATGCGGTGGACCTGCAGATAAACTACTTAAAGTGATTGTTTATTTTATGTCTCCATAGAGAAGACGAATGACTGAAATTCTTCCCACATACAGTGCAGTGATACAGTTTCCCTCCAGTGTGGATCCTCTTATGTGTTTTCAGGGGTCCTAACTGACTGAATCTCTCGTCACAGAGTGAACACTTGTAAGGTTTCTCTCCAGTATGAATCTGCTCGTGTGATTTCAGATGGTCTGACCGACTGAATCTCTTGTCGCAGTGTGAACACTTGTAAGGTTTCTCTCCAGTGTGGATCCTCCTATGTGTTTTCAGATGTTCTGACTGACTGAATCTCTTGTCGCAGTGTGAACACTTGTAAGGTTTCTCTCCAGTGTGGATCCTCTTATGTCTTTTCATTTGTTCTGACTGACTGAATCTCTTGTCGCAGTTTGAACACTTGTAAGGTTTCTCTCCAGTGTGGATCCTCTCATGTGATTTCAGGGCTCCTGACTGACTGAATCTCCTGTCACAATGTGTACACTTGTAAGGTTTCTCTCCAGTGTGGATCCTCTCATGTGTTTTCAGATATTCTGAATGACTGAATCTCTTGTCACAGTGTGAACACATGTAAGGTTTCTCTCCAGTGTGAATCCTCTCATGTGATTTCAGATGTCCTAACTGACTGAATCTCTTGTCACAGTGTGAACACATGTAAGGTTTCTCTCCAGTGTGTATCCTCTGGTGCAGCTTCAAACTTTCAGCTGAAATAAAAGTCTTCTCACACTCAAAGCACATATGATCTCTCACAGCAGTTGTATTTTCTGATGAGCTTTTAAATTCTGCAGTTGTGAAAAACTCTTTCCACACAAAGAACATGAATGTGGTTTCTCCTTAGTATGTACTTTCAGTGCTCCTTCAGGTTTGAGCACAGAAAATGTTTTTCCACATTGCTCACATTCATACAGTTTCTCTCCAGTGTGGATGTTCATGTGGTTCTTAAGGTTTCCTTTTTCTGCAAAACTCTTCCCACACTGATCACATGTGAATGGTTTCTCTCCAGTGTGGATCCTCATGTGAATCTTGAGACTCTGTTTGTATGTGAAACTCTTCCCGCAGAGATCACATGTGTATGGTTTCTCTCCAGTGTGGATCCTCATGTGAATCTTGAGACTCTGTTTGTTTGTGAAACTCTTTCCACACTGAGTGCAGGTGAAACTTTTCTTGACTTTTCTTTTACGTAATGAAACTCTTTCAGTCCGTGAGAGAGTTTTTTCTCTAGTTTTGACATGATGTGGTTTCTCCATTAGATCTGAAATTTAAAGTTAAACAAATTACAATACAAATAAATCATGAAAAAAAAAAAAAAATCTGAGAAATGTGAAGTAAAAGCAGACAAAAGCTACACAAAATTAAGATCATTTAGACAAATTTTTACAAAATAAGGTACAATGATCTATCTTAAAAATACAGACACTAATTCAATGTTTTTGTGATAACTATTGTATGTTTGGTCAACTCCAAAAATTTTATATATTGTAAATATAAAATTTAAATTAATATAATATACTAAAATATTATTACGTGTTTAACTATTTTTCTATTATTAACTGGCAAATATTCTTCAAAAAACACAATTTAAATTCAATTTTTTATTCCATTTCTTCCTTTTTTTTTTTTGGGCATTTTTATGGAAGTGACATGGTTTTGACATTTTTTTTTAAGTCCATATTTTGTTCCCTGGGGATAGAAAGTCTCCCCTATATTATTTGTTGGACTTTTTAAATTTTAAAACATTTTTTTTTTTTTTTTTTTTTTACAACTCCTAGATTATTTTTCTGCTATAAACACCAAATCTGATGAATTGCTGATAACTTTAATTGTTCTTCAGTGTCATTGAAGAAGGATGAAGATTAAACACCAACCTGTTTGTTCTTCAGTGTGTTTGATTCTGCAGGGTTCTGGATCTCTCATGATGTCTCTGTCCTTCAATAAACTCTTTCTCTGCAGATTTCACTTCTTCCTGATGCTTTGATGCTCGTCTTCACTTGTAGACTGATGGGAATATTCCAGCATTTATTGATGAACTGCAGTGGGAGGAGCTTCACTGAAGGTGTGCTAGTTGTGGGAGGAGCTTCACTGAAGCTGTGCTAGTTGTGGGAGGAGCTTCACTGAAGGTGTGCTAGTTGTGGGAGGAGCAGATCTGCTAAAATTAGAGACAAATCAGTTATTACACATTATCGTATAATAATTTACACATTTAAAATAGTAATATTCACCCATCCACCTAGTGAAGTAACTTTTAAGTTAATTAACCACGAAGAGTTTCATACTAATTCACAATTTATTTAACTTTGTTTTCTAAGATAGAAAGATATGGGGGGTGGGTGGGAGGGGTACCCCAACAATTAACAAATATAAACAATTAACAAATATAAACAATGTAAGAAAAAATGAAAGAATAAACATAGAAATATAATTTTACAAATTTGCAATGTACAAACAAACCACCAGTTGAGTTTAACTGAACAATTTTTTTTGTATGTTTTAGTTTTAATGTAGTTTATCACAGATTCATTAAATAAATGTCAATATGATACTTATCTTTATCTTGTAATGCCACAAAATCTGATCATGTCATTTGCTTAAGTCTGTTGACAGCAATAAAATGAGCTTAATGTGGCAATTAACAGATCTGAAGTCATCAGCACAATGAATGAGGTGAAAACTGGATCTATTGACATGAAATAAAGACGATTTTCAGCAGCCGATAATATAGATGAGCCTCAGACTATAAACACTCATTAAACAAGCCATTCAGGATCAGCAGCATTTTGCTGGTAGAAACTGATTGTTTGCATCAGAATTTATGCTGAAAGCCTTTTTAAGTGCTCTATTGAAAAGTACAATTATTTCTCAAATGATACAGAAAAAATAGCACTAATATAAAGACACTGACAACAATCTTTCTCAGACATTATGATTTGTCCATTTTAATCTATATATACTTTGATTTTCGAATAATTACATTCATGACAACAAAATAGTTTCCTCTTACCATTTTGTATGTGGAGAGAAACAAGACAAAACCTTCTTTATAAGTCTTAGCAGGCACACAAATAGCACTGAGGTCGATAAAAACTACACTGTAACCGATTTTTGTAATTTGAAAAAGGTTAGCAGAAAACAAACATTAGAAGAACATGAACAAAATAGACCATGAATTAAAAAAGAGAAAAGTTTCTTTTGACATTTTAGTGGTTGATGAAAAAGAAAAACACATCTCGCTGAACATACTGTATAAAACTGGTGATCCTGCTAATGTAGACTATAGACCTGTCAGTATTCTACCAGTTGTTTCTAAAGTAATTGAAAAGGTTGTTATCATTCAGTTAGTTGAGCATTTAAATCTTGGTCATTTTCCATTACATCCTATGCAATTTGGATTTAGGGCACATCACTCTATGGAGACAGCAAACTGTTATTTCCTTGAACAAATTAAATCCAGTCTTGACAGGGGAGGTGTTGTTGGTGCTGTCTTCCTTGATTTTTAAAAGGCTTTTGGTACTGTTAACTTATGTTCTTTTATCTAAATGATCAAGGTTTAATTTTTCTACTAATAAATTAATATGGATGGAGTCATACATAAATCTAAGGAAACAATGTACAATGAATTAATGATGCTTGCTCACCATTTCTTGACTGTAATATTGGAGTCCCACAGGGGTCGATTCTTGGACCAATTTTGTTCAGCTTATACATTAATTATCTGCCTACAGTTTGTCCAGAGGTCCAGGTTCAGATGTATGCAGATTGTTGTGCAGTTGTTTATGCTTATGCTAAGACAAAAGAACAAGCTGCTATCAAACTTACTGCTGTATTGAAAAAAGTCAGATTGGCTATGTCATTCTTTTTCAGTTAGAGCAGCAGAAAGATGGAATTTAATACCTGTTTGTAAATAAAATAAAATATGTGATCATTGACTTGACTTTTTTTTGTCTGTTTAATGAAGTATGATGTGATATTGTATGTATTGTAATTTTCTAACCACATCCTGCCCAGGGACTACAGATGCAAATTAGATTTATAGCTAACTCTGGCACAACACTTTTGTTGTGCATTGTCCCTGTATAAATAAATGAAATAAACTAAACATATTACTGTTATAGTTTTCATGTATAATCATTGTTAATGTATAGATGATGAATGTTTTTAGCCTAAAGAAAATTTAACTACTATGCTGAATGAATGGCTGGGGTTTGTTTGTATATTTCATAACCCTTGTTCTACAGATCTGCATATTACTGTTAAATGCTACTGTTTTAAATAGCATGCATTAAATGCTACTGTTTTAAATCATGACACTATCATTTTTATTTATTCATTTTTTTTATTTTTTTATTTTTTTTTTGTTTGCCTTCACGAATGTGGTATCCTGTCCAAGGGCTTTTCTTTATTACTGTCAGTTTATCAAAAAGTAAAAAATAAACCGTAATTTGTTTAAATCTTTTGTAAATTAGATAAGATAAAAATATCACTAACCCTAAACTGCAACATCCCACTTTATTCACTTTCTAAAGTGTTAAATTAAGCAGAAAAGATATAAAAGCTGGATCTGGCAACAAATCAGAGGTTGCACCCGTGCCCTCATGACTGTCTCAAGCCTTGTTTACTTGCGCCAATGTCTGGCTGCGCTCATTTTCATTCAATGTACATTAAACATTATTACAAATGGTCTACACTCATATGAGGAGTTTTGAACAGCAAATTAGTCATTCAGAGAACAAATTCTATGTTCGAACATGAAAAATTTACCAAGGTCCGGACCTTTCTGGCTACAAGGCTACTGTTCTCATAGCTGGCTACAAAGCATGGTCTTTGTGGAGTAACTCCATTTTTGAATTGATATGAATCTCACAGAATGAAACGGCTGGTCTTGAAAATTAACTTTATTCAGTGTTACAAATTAATTTTTTTTTTTTTTTTGTTATGTCACTTGTTGTGGCTGCTTATAACAGAACAGATGCAATGTCGCATTTGAAAGAAGATAAACTACTTTTTTACTATCTACTATTTTATGACTCCATAGAGAAGACAAATGAGTGAAACTTTTTGCTTGCTTCTTAGGGCTTTTAGATTAGATTAGATTAGATTCAACTTTATTGTCACTGCACATGTAAGGTACAAGGCAACGAAATGCAGTTAGCATCTAACCAGAAGTGCAATAAGCAGTAAGTACAGAATATACAAGGTCTACAATATGTACAATAACTATACAGATAAGTATTATGGACATAATTTACAGATTTTAAATACTATCAGCATGATATACAGATAGGTGTACTATGAACATACTATACAGATGAAATATTTGAAGGTGTATGTACACTATAGGCAGAACTATGAACATATGAACAATTTACACTATTGCAATGGAAAGTAAAGTGCATAGAAAATATTTCAGTTTGCAAATGGGTTATTCAGTGTATCTGGATGAACAAACAGTAGTGCAAGTAATAGCAAATTTACTGTTTCTGCTTGTTGTAAATAAATAATAATAAATAAATCGGTCAGATGTAGTGATGAAGTGTTTTCTAGTGTTCAGTATTATGTTTGTTGCTAGACCTGCTTGTTGCTTTAAGCTATTGGTTGTTGCTGCTAGTGCTGGTACTTGGTTAAACCTGCAACAGCTAGAAGCTAATGTTTACGCTGTTGTTTTATGCCATCTGATTGTTCTTCAAATATGCTTGCTGCTTATGGCTCATCTGTTTATTGGGAATGCGATTTCCTTTTGTTTGTAGGCTGAAATGTATAAAAATCATTATGGCTATTCCTGATTAAAACTGTATACTAACTTACAACTAAGTATTAATATTAAAAATTCGTTTTCATTCATATATTCAAGTGTCCACAGAATTTATACACTAAAATATAGGCTAATAGGCAAAACACACACACGGATACAAATAATAAACCATATAAGAAGAAAAAATGATGAACAGAAAATATTTCCAAATTTGTGAGGTGAAGTTTAACCAATTGAGTTTAACAAAAATATTATTTTTGTTTTAGATTTGTGTTTTATATGAAAAAAGGTTTATCGCAGATTCATTAAATAAACACTATTATACTATTCGTCTATATCTTGTAATGCCACACTAACTGATCGTGATGTTTGCTTAAGTCTGTTGACAGCAATAAAATGATCTTATTGTGTCAGTTAACAGATCTGAAGTCATCTGTAAAGTCATCAGTATAAAGAATGAGGTGAAAACAGGATCTATTATCATGAAATAAAGAGGATTTTCAGCAGCTGATAATACTGATGAGTCTCAGACTATAAACACTCATTAAACAAGACATTCAGGATCAGCAGCAGATCATCTGACTTTATTCTGAGTGTTTTTTCTCCCTCATTTACTATATTTGTTTGTCATATATGGCTCTAAATATTTCGGTTTTCTAATAACTACATTCACAACAATAAAACAGTTTTCCTCTTACCGTTTTGTAGTATGTGAAGAGAGAAAAAAGACAAAGCCTTCTTTACACACCTATAAGTGTTAGAAGGCACACAAATAGCAGAGCTCAATAAAAAAATATATTTATAGACCACGTAAAACTTGAATTAAACAAACTTTGTAATGTTTGTTTAATTCAGTTTACAGTTACTTGAAATAGCGGTACTGCTCCACACTGAAGCGCGTGCAAGTGACGTCATCACCGCGAGTCGAAACCAGTGGTAGACAATCAAAAAGGCGGCAAATTCTGTTTTAAACGGCAAAATATATATAAAACAACATATCAAACAAAAATAATGTTAAAACAGTTATAGATGTAGACAGGCAGACAGTTAAATATAGTTTAATAAAAATAAATATATAAATAAATATAGGTGCGATTAAATATAATTTATTATTTAAAAGCTTTATGAGAAATTTAATTATGAAAAAAAAAACAAAAGTAATTAATATTTCATGCCTTTTAGATGTAACTAAAATTATGAAATTGTTCATTAGTGATGCAAGAAGAATCAACAGAAAACAATAATGGACAATTACAATTTAATAGGGGAGAGCGGTGTAAGTTGTCACACTTGATTATCTAAAAATAAGAACACAAATACTTAATTGTGTTTATTGATTTACATTTTTAAATTCAAACCAGAACTGGAAATATAAACAATCATGCCTAGAGAATTTGTTTAGGAAATTATTTTATTTCAATCAAATTAAGTTGAGTGGCAAGTTTACTTTGATTTTTATTTTATAAACGTTCTCTGGCTTGCACATAGATCCATGATAACTGAATGGATTGCTGCAGATAACTCGCTTAACATGTTTAACCTGAACAAAAGAGATGCCCTGTATCTGACTATGCAGAGTTGGTGCTGGGTCCTGGCAGGGCAGAGTTGGTGCCGGGTCCTGGCAGGGCAGAGTTGGTGCCGGGTCCTGGCAGGGCAGAGTTGGTGCCGGGTCCTGGCAGGGCAGAGTTGGTGCCGGGTCCTGGCAGGGCAGAGTTGGTGGTGGGTCCTGGCAGGACAGAGTTGGTGCCGGGTCCTGGCAGGGCAGAGTTGGTGCCGGGTCCTGGCAGGGCAGAGTTGGTGCCGGGTCCTGGCAGGACAGAGTTGGTGCTGGCAGGGCAGAGTTGGTGGCAGGACAGAGTTGGTGCTGGGTCCTGGCAGGGCAGAGTTGGTGCCGGGTCCTGGCAGGGCAGAGTTGGTGCCGGGTCCTGGCAGGGCAGAGTTGGTGGTGGGTCCTGGCAGGACATTGTTGGTGCCGGTCCTGGCAGGGCAGAGTTGGTGCCGAGTCCTGGCAGGGCAGAGTTGGGCCGGGTCCTGGCAGGACAGAGTTGGTGCTGGCAGGGCAGAGTTGGTGGCAGGACAGATTGGTGCTGGTCCTGGCAGGGCAGAGTTGGTGCCGGGTCCTGGCAGGGCAGAGTTGGTGCCGGGTCCTGGCAGGGCAGAGTTGGTGCCGGGTCCTGGCAGGACAGAGTTGGTGCTGGCAGGGCAGAGTTGGTGGCAGGACAGAGTTGGTGGTGGGTCCTGGCAGGGCAGAGTTGGTGCCGGGTCCTGGCAGGGCAGAGTTGGTGCCGGGTCCTGGCAGGGCAGAGTTGGTGGTGGGTCCTGGCAGGACAGAGTTGCTGCCGGGTCCTGGCAGGGCAGAGTTGGTGCCGGGTCCTGGCAGGGCAGAGTTGGTGCCGGGTCCTGGCAGTAGTTGGGTTTCGGGCAGACAGAGTTGGTGCTGGCAGGCAGAGCAAGTTGGTGGCAGGACAGAGTTGGTGCTGGGGCCCGGCAGGGCAGAGTTGGTGCCGGGTCCTGGCAAGGCAGAGTTGGTGGTGGGTCCTGGCAGGGCAGAGTTGGTGCCGGGGCCCGGCAGGGCAGAGTTGGTGCCGGGTCCTGGCAAGGCAGAGTTGGTGGCAGGACACGAGTTGGTGCTGGGTCCTGGCAGGGCAGAGTTGGTGCCGGGTCCTGGCAGGGCAGAGTTGGTGCCGGGTCCTGGCAGGGTGGTGGGTCCTGGCAGAGCAGAGTTGGTGCTGTGGCCTGGCATGGCAGAGTTTGTGCTGGGGCCTGGCATGGCAGAGTTGGTGCTGGGGCCCGGCAGGGCACAGTTGGTGCCAGGGCCCGGCAGGGCAGAGTTGGTGCCGGGTCCTGGCAAGGCAGAGTTGGTGGTGGGTCCTGGCAGGACAGAGTTGGTGCTGGGGCCTGGCATGGCAGAGTTGGTGGTGGGTCCTGGCAGGACAGAGTTGGTGCCAGGTCCTGGCAGGGCAGAGTTGGTGCCGGGTCCTGGCAGGACAGAGTTGGTGCAGGCAGGGCAGAGTTGGTGGCAGGACAGAGTTGGTGCCGGGTCCTGGCAGGACAGAGTTGGTGCTGGGGCCTGGCATGGCAGAGTTGGTGGTGGGTCCTGGCAGGACAGAGTTGGTGCCAGGTCCTGGCAGGGCAGAGTTGGTGCCGGGTCCTGGCAGGGCAGAGTTGGTGCCGGGTCCTGGCAGGACAGAGTTGGTGCAGGCAGGGCAGAGTTGGTGGCAGGACAGAGTTGGTGCCGGGTCCTGGCAGGGCAGAGTTGGTGCCGGGTCCTGGCAGGACAGTGCTGGTGGTGGGTCCTGGCAGAGCAGAGTTGGTGCTGTGGCCTGGCAGGACAGAGTTGGTGCTGGGGCCTGGCATGGCAGAGTTGGTGCTGGGGCCCGGCAGGGCAGAGTTGGTGCTGGGGCCCTGGCAGGGCAGAGTTGGAGCAGAGTTGGTGCTGGGGCCTGGCAGGGCAGAGTTGGAGCAGAGTTGGTGATGGGGCCTGGGAGGGAAGAGTTCTGAATGGGTCGATCTGTGCAAACTTGGTTTCCAGAAATACATCTCAATTTTTTTTGAGCATATTCTATGTGTTTATTTGTTTCATTGAGACAACTTGCCCCAAACTGACATGTGTGCTAATGTTGGCTAAATCTCAAGCTTAGGCTCAACATAGCACATCAGCGAAAGTAAGAAAAGACACGTTATTGTCTCCTCTATTATGTGCAAAACAATAATTTTTTAACAATTCATACCTAACAAAGTTGTATTGCATAAAATTTAAAGTGCACATTTTTTTACTTTTTTTAAGCCAAAAAATAAGAAAATTGTGCTAACCTCAGATTAGAATGATCTTGACCACATGTGAACAGGAAATTGACTATAGAAGAAGAAGTCACACAAAGTGGCTATTTGATTTTTGAGATAGAGCCTCTAGTGTTGGAGTTATGAACAGTGTGACAACTTACCCTTGTGACAACTTACCCCACTCTCCCCTACCTGAAGCAAATATAAGCTCCCAAAGCTATTATTATTTAATTTTAGATGCTTTTAGAAGTAACTAAAATTATGAAAGTATTCATTCGTGATGCAAGAAAAATCAGCAGACAACAAAAATGAACAATAAGAGTTTAATACTTGAAGCAAATATAAAGTAAAAGTGGAAAGAATGAGACAGATCTCTCTCTTTATTGACTAACAAGACAGCAAAGAATCTCAAGTGAATAAAAGAGAAGATGGATCAGACACTATCACTAAACCTACATGACAGAATATATTACACCTGCATTTTGTAAAATACAGCCTAAGTAGAAGAATAATTAGTT